>NC_041410.2:0-120000 GCF_900747795.2 Erpetoichthys calabaricus | reverse complement strand
AAAATGCACTGTAATAGTCCTGATTATTTGTCACCCACCAGATGGCAGCAGACTACTGCCCTGTAAAGCGGATCGTTACACGTCACCCCGAGTCGGACTCAGGAGTAACCATCTTGACGTAGAATTCCGAGTCTGAGTCACACTTAATGGGGTCTTAATGGGGTCACGTTCATCTGGGGGCCCTGCCTTTGCTGCAGCCTCAGCTCTCATCTTTAGTTCTTGTCAGTTTCCTCATGTTACTTGTGCACACATTTACATCTTTCACTGTTTGCACAAATATCCATGACAAACACTAGCCACAGTTGTACTCAACTTCGTCCCCAGCTTTTGTCTGCTTCTGTTTGTTACTCTGGTTGTGTGTCTCCTCATCAGCAGCACAGCAGACTTCAATTCAAGAAGGAGGCCAAAAGTCCACAAATAACGACAACAGGAGAAAGACATTCGCCCAAGCCGAGCGCCTGCTGACTGTCTGGCCTGCCCGGGTAGGAGAGGGTGAGCTGACCGATGCTGTGGCCAGCTGGATGCTGGAGCTGAGTGGCCTGACTCACCGAGATGGCTCTGCCATGCGCGCCCCCTGCTGCTCCTGACACTTTCAAACAGCACTGCGCACCACAAGTCCCTGCCTGACAGGTCACAGTTCACAGTGACAGGGCCACAGCAGGACACGGCCTGAGATTTCTTGTTTAAGTGAGTACTTCATCCAAAAATGGTCAGTTTGCTCTCTTCCTGGTCTCAAGTTGTTTGTTGTCATGGCTGGGAAACACATTTCATTCTGTACTTTTATACACAAAGTTCCTGGTACGAGGGGCTTGAATGAGGACCCAACCTGAACAGCAAATCAACACGGAAAAGAAAAACTGGAATGACTTGTGCATGTCATCCACTTGGCAGTCATCTAGTTGTACGCTCACAATGTCCCAAACACAAAATGAAACGTTTGTGGCGAGTTGTGTCACATACAGCAGTAACGTGGGCACCAATGAGCTTGAGCATTTCAGCAGAAGCCCCACCTCCCTCCTCTTTTATTGGTCAGGAGTCCCAGTCAGTTCCAGCTCCATGGCGTGTCATGTGATATCCGAGAGGGGGGTGCAGGGTTACCAGTTAAAGACAAGCAAGTGAAGCCTCGACGAGGCGGACGGTGAACTTGTGCAGATCTGAGGTGATTCAACGTGAACATGCAGACGGTCAGCTTAGCGGGAAGTGCTGCTGTGGAGGAGCACCCAGAATGCCAGGCTATCTAGGGAGGACAGTTTTATAGGGTGACTGGGAGAAAAAGCCGACATGAATGTCTAAACTGGGAGATCCATTTACATTGCAACTAAAAACCAAAACGAGAGCCAAAGATTACAGTCAAAAACTAAACAAAAGCTGGAAAACACAAATCAAAAGGAGTTTTAACAAAAGGCTTCTGTCACCTGAAGATTTAGATGAAAAAGTGTGCGCAAAAAGACACCATTTTGAAATAGCGTGCCCTTACCAGGAGGTCATGACCTCTGAGAACATGCCCCCCCCCCCCACACACTGCTTACTCTCCTAGCAACAGGATACACAACATGGCAACGCCTGTAAATAAACAAAATAACCCAAAAAATATCACAACAATTAAAGTCAGCATAATTAAAAAAACAGAAACAGCGTGTAGTTTCGGGGTCACCAAAAGAGTTGTCAGGATTCCTGACCAACTTTGTGATTTTTCATTCTCTGTGAAAACTGGACATTAAAAGTTTCTTTCGGCCTCACTGGGCGAGTAACAGATGGTGGATGCCAATTCTCTGCCTCTCTCAGCTCTCTGTCTAGGCTCAAAAAATGTCAGGACTGCCATGACACAAACACACAAAAGAAACTTGACATTTTTAAATATATGAAGTTGGTTCAGGTCCATTATATAGTGCCTTTCAGACATATCCCTCTGTCTTTAAAAATGTGCTCTGAGAGTTTTAAGAAAAGGCAAATGTTTTGACGTCAGGTAATTGATGGCACCAGAGGGTGGCAAGGTGTGGCATGCCAATTAGCACATGCAAAGAAGAATTTCACTGGACACAGGACAATAAGGACCCTATTAACCTTTTTAGCCCCGCCCAGCCAGCTGCCATGTCACCACCCCTTTGTGTCCCTCTGATTTATTCATTCTTCAGGTGAGGGGGACAGAAGTTTCAAGTTCAGGTAACCCTAACTCCCAAGTCATGGCACTATGATGCATGCTGATAAGCAAACTCAGGACAGAAAGGACCCAATAAACATTGTGAATTTCCCATTGGGATTAATAAAGTATCTATCTATCTATCTATCTATCTATCTATCTATCTATCTATCTATAAACATATTCATCCAAACGTTTCCATGCCACTAACACATCATTCAATAAGTGTGCCCTCTAGTGGTCACTGCATACCATGCACGTGGGATTTTACTTGTACATCCAGTATATTTTTATACCTTACAAAGGATGTTCCCTTTGAGCGTTTCTTAACCGCTGGGTCATGACCCAATTTTGAGCCACTTGATTCCAGTGTTGGGTGCCAGGTGGGTCACAGAGACTCACCTAAGTGATTGACAGTGCCCCCCTCGCTCTTCCACTTGTGCTCCTCTGTGACACCATAAAGGGTGAGAACACCACCCTGCAATATGAACCCATTGTAGCCCAAAAAGGCCTACCTTAGCTAACTGATCACCCTACCCTTCACCTTCCAAAACTGTCACCCATTCCCATAATGGGATGATGCCCTGCCACCCATTATTAGATGGGCAGTTGTCTATTGGCCTGACCCCCATGCCCTCCCCTTGAATGGGCGGCCATATAAGTACTGTGCTGCCATCAGTCTTCCTCAATGTGAATATGGAAGTTTTGCTTAATCTGAACATTCACACTGCAGGGCTACGTGGCGGAGTGCACACTAATTCATTATTAAGGGGTCTTGTACTCCTGAAAAAGGAGCTCCACTCCTGTGTCTACTTACTCAGGGCTTCCTTCAGATCCTCTCTGGTTGTCCTCTGCCCAAGGCCTTGACCCCAACTGTCTCCTGATAAGCCGACTGCTTAGCCTTTGTCTTTGCCTGAGTTTATTTCTGTACTTCTTCCCAAACATTTCTCATTTATAACACATCTAACCATCTATCCTTGTCAAAGCCACCTTAACGTAATCTGAGGGTCATCAGGGACCCCCTGGCCAGCCAGTGTGTCCTTCTACAGGATGGTCAGTTTTGTTCATCACTTTGACAGAAGCCACCACCCACCCCAGTTTGGCCAATCAAGGCCTAGCAGTAGGTTCATGGGAAGAAAAGCAAACAGCATGCCAGCCCCGGGTTCATGGACGCCGCCTCACGAGGCACAGGCCCACTCATTTTTACCACTTAAGTGATGAGAGTGAAGGTGGGTAACTAGACCTGGACATTGAAGCACCAGCAGCTCCTGTCGTAGTAAATATGAAGTCAAACACTGTGAAGGCGCGTTACAGCAGACGTGTCGGTTTGCACTATTAAAGGAGCGTCAGCCTCTTCTCATCTCATCCTTCTCACTGCTGATGGTAGTCCTCCTCACGGCTCTCATCACTTTGTTCTCGGTTTTCTTGATCCACTAAATGTTTCACACCGTGAAGAATTAAAGATGGAAGTCACACACACTTCTGTCTCAAGTTCACTTCATTCTTGTACTCTCTGAACCCACTTTAGATATCAGAGGGTCACAGGGAGCTGGAGCCACTCCTGGCCCATCCAAAGCAGGTGGTGTAGAGATGTCAAGGACACCCAGACACGGGTGCAGCAAGCGGGCAGGGATTTGCACCCAGGCTCTCGGGCAGGAAGGCAGCAGAGCGGGCAGAGGCAGTGAAAGGTCAGTGTGTCCCCATGGTTGGCAGACACACGAGCTCCGTGTTTGCCTGCTCTGTTTACACATTTTTATATTTTTGAGGTTATCTTTGCTCAGTTTGAGCAGAAAGACATCAGGAACAAAGCCGCTCGATTACTCAGCTGCACAAACAGACGAGGAAGGAAGACAGGAAGGTGACCCTTAAGGGCACAACAGACGACGTGAGCTGGCCTGGCACTGACCCACTTGGACATGAGGCTGTGTCCCGTCAGTATAGGTGAATACAGCATGATCTGGACAGATTGGTCACACACGGCATCGCTACGCCAATCTGTCCATTGACCGCTTTCTGACAGAGGCCTGCCATCTGGGGACAGCTGGGAGACAACACAAGGGTCCTGAGGTGGCCATTCCTGCTGTGAGGAGGCGCTGACCTCGGAGTCTCGATGGAAGTTTGACATCTGAGCAGACTCATCCCTGTTCCCTGTGGCTGAAGATGTTGTTCTTTGGTCCCCAGACTTTTATTTTCTTTGAGGTGTCAGCCACCCAGCACAATCCGCTGGCCTGATTCGCTTCATCGACACACAGTAACGTGCCCACATCAACAAGCTCAGATGTCCCCGCTTATCTTCATACCAAGACACCATGCGACCCGGGGGACGACGGATGAGTCTCTTGGAATTTCAGTGATGCCTCATGTGACAGACAGAATGACCATCATGTGACGAGTCAGTGGCGCAGTTACCTGAGCAGGTGCATCACTTGGGGGCCTTAAGTGGCTCCATGTGTTCAGGCTGACTGGTGATGGACAAGCTGAAAGGCCATTGACCCGTTAGGTACCCATGAGTCACTTCTCACTTGTCGTATCACCCACACCACACACACACACACACACACACACACACACACGCACACTAGGACCACCGTGAAGGAGCCAAGCCTCTGCATGATGGTCAGACTTACCTAGAACAACACAAACGAGAGCGCAGCCCAGAAGTCGGTACATTGTGAGGCCAGTAGGAAGTGGCGGTCGAGCAGAAGGTCGGGCGACTCATCGACTCCACTGTCTTTATACACTGGCAGGTGGGCGCCTATCAGCATCTCCATGGTGACAGGAGGAGGAGGAGGAGGACCTTCCCTAAAGGTACACGCCAGAGATAACCTGAGAATAAACAGAAGCAGCTCATTAAAAGTCCATTTGACTTGTGACCAGCAGCGGGGCGGCCATCACTACTGGGTGAAAGGTGCCACGGTGGTCACCCGCTGAAGTCAGACAGGTAAATGACTGAGTGGTGGCTAAGATGAGCCGGTGTGGAAGCGATGGACACAAAGGTGGACAAACACACACACACACACACCTCGGGCTTATCGGCCTTTTACTCATTACGATAATCGCTGAATGTATTCATAAATTTCAGATTAAAACACTGATGTGTTCAACATGCAGACCCTCAAAGCCTTTGTACTTTTTTGTAATCTCTGTGAGCACTCTGTGCCAGTATCGAGTGAAGGGCGCTATATGAGTATACTTATCGACACAGCAGTCTGCCTCACACGTCCCGCGTCCGGGGTTCAAATCCCATACCTGGGTGGAGTCTGCATGTTCTCTGTGCATCTAACTGACCTGCTCAAATGACATCGAGTGTCCTGCGTACCTGCAATGTGTTGAGACGCTTCATGGACAGGGACCACTTGTGGAGAAGTTGACAGGAAAAGGACAAAAATCAAAGCCACCTGTCCTGTTGTAGTCAGTCCTCGCGAGGTGTGTCCTTCACCTTCATCTTATCGTCACCATATCTCCAGAACAATGCAGCATCACAGCACAAAGTCTCAGTGGCCCTAATGAGCCTGTGCTGCACTTCGGGCCTCCTCCTGTCTGTTCATGGCAGCCCTCGATTCACAAATTCACCTTTACACCCCTCAATCCAGCCTGACCTTTGGCTTTACTTTACAAGCCACATCATCTTGGGAAGGTCATGAGCGCCTCCTCAGAGTCCCATAAAAAGTCAGTCTGCTCCAGTTTGTCCTTCTTGTTTTTCTGGTCACTTGAAGCTCCAGGCCATCGAGGGTGAGATGGCCCTGCACTGAGGGTCCTGAGTGTCTGTCATGGGTTGACTCGACTCACATGGCCCTGAGTGCACAGAGATGCCCAACACCAGAGGTCTTCCTCAAATGGCTCCTTTCACCGCTAAGCCCACCTTTTAGTAGGACCACCCCACTCCATTATAGACCCTTATTGGTGCTCTGAAGAGGCCTTATGAATATCCATAGTCCCCAGTCGAGTTGTCCTTCAGTAAACTCTGTGAAGGCTTCACTCCGCCGAAGGAGCAGACATGCAGGAGCACATGGCATCTTGTGGTCTGCTCGTTTTCTGTGACCAGGCTCTTTAGACAGCCATCATCATTTTAGCTCTTATGATTTACACTTACCAAGGTGACTGGCAACTTTCGGGAGACCATCGGTTCCATTTTCTTTGGAGCACAGGTGGGTGAAGTGACTTGCTCAGGGTCACACAGTGACAGTGAAAGTGGCAGAATTTGAACCCACAACCTCCGGGTCTGAGGTCCACAGCCTTAACCACTGCAGCACACTGCCTGCCTGAGGCCTGCTATCTTCTCTGGCATATTAGGGCTGCCATATGGACTCAGCTTGAACAACAGGGTTAGAACACAATGTGGTGGGCATCGTGGGCCCCCTAGGGTGTGCCCTGCATGGGCCACAGGCTGGCACCTTCTTGGCTGGCCACCAAGTTCCATGGTGCTCCCAGATTACGTGGTTGTTTTCCTTGTAACTTACAGGGCTTGAGATTAGATAGAATTCATGGAGTCAAACACTGAGCTAAAGAATTCAGAGTGGAGTGGCGTGTCGACAAACAAGCTTGGAAATATTGACTTAAGGTTACTTCCTTCAGAGAAGCTGAGTCACTTTGATGAAAAACAGAAACCCGCGCTGGATCAGGAATGTCAGGGTGCATCAAACACTTGAAATGCGATGGACGCCATCTCTGGGTGCTCATTCATCTTCTTGGTCTGTGCCCATGTGCCTGTATCTCTATGTGTTTACTCGATGTCTTCAGTTTGCTGTTCATGATGCCAGGTGAGTGTCACTGCTTTTGTCCCATGATCTGAGTCCACCTGTTGTGACACTGAGGTGTCATCTGGACCTGCTAATCCCTGGACTCAGACTGGCACTCTGGGGGTGCCCAGATTTGCCTGGTGGACTTCGTGTTGTGGAGTCATGAAGGAGAAGCCTGCAGATTTGGCATAGTACAGACCTTCCTCAGCTCATTCAAACCCCACATTGTAGTAGCACAAAGGGGCAACATGGTGGCACAGTAGTTGGCATGGCACATCTGCACTCCGGGGTCTGCTCTCCCATGTCATTGGAGCGAGTTTCCTTCAGATGCTCCAACTGTCCTTCTCTATCCCAAAGACATGCAGGCTAACTGGACCCTTGAATTGGATACTGGGTAGGGGTCTGCGCAGGGATGGCACCCTGTCTGGGGTTACCCATTAACCCAATGCTGCCATGACTTGCCCTGCGGCCTCAGGACATGAATAGTTGGACAATGAAATGAAATACACGTCCACCTTCCACATTCGGTATCTTTTCAGCCGCCTGAGTGCATACGTTTCTGGGTTCATGATGCTACCCCATTCCTGAAATCCCAACAAAAAGACAATTACCAGGAATTAAAATGAAAAAATGTGTTGTCAAATAACATCAGAGGATATGAAAACTGACAGAGCTAATGAAATAGTCCAATAAACAGAAACCGTGATGAGTCTCATTTCCTTCATTAAATTGTTTGGCTCATTTGGCACCTCTTTGTCCAACTGCTTTGACTTCCTCATAGTGAGTCTCGAGTCATAGGGGGCGGGCTCTTGTGTCTGTCTGTAAGAGTTAACAGCCAATGAGCACTCGGATAGAATTAAAATGCAACCAGTGACTGTAAACCGTGAAGAAGAACGGCCGCCTCGAAGAAAGAAGGAAGGTAAGAGCCAGGAGTGTGCAAAGGCGCATTGAACTTGGAGACGCCATGTTAGAACATTAGAACACTCTGGACGAGAACAGGCCATTCAGCCCAACAAAGCTCGCCAGTCCTATCCACGTATTTCTTCTAAAAAACATCAAGTCAGGTTTTGAAAGTCCCTAAAGTCTTACTGTCCACCACACTACTTGGTTGCTTATTCCAAGTGTCAATCGTTCTTAGTGTAAAGAAACACCTCCTAATGTTTGTGTGAAATTTCCCCTTCACAAGTTTCCAGCTGTGTCCCCATGTTCCTGATGAACTCATTTTAAAGTCACCGTCTCGATCCTCTGGACTAATTCTCTTCATCAATTTAAACACTTCAGTCAGGTCTCCTCTTCATCTTCTTTGGCTTAAACTGTAATGGCTCAGCTCTTTTCATCTTTCCTCAGAACCCCCTGTAGACCTGGACTCAGCCTAGTTGCTCTTCTATGGACCTTCTCTTGTGCTGCTATGTCCTTATGGAGACCCAAACTGCTCACAGGACTCCAGATGAGGCCTCACCAGTGTGTTATAAAGCCTGAGCAGGGCCTCATAGTATGGACGTGTGTTTCATGTTCTGAGCTCATCATAAGTCAGGAGGGCACACGATTGGGCCTCTGTTTAATATTTGTCTAGGATTATGAATTTCTATAAGAATTTATGGACTTTTTTATACACATTGGATTTTTATTTCAATTATAAAAACTGGTCATGACGTTGAAGACATTTTTGGAACTACTGAGATTCTATTTTGTGCACCCGTGGCTAACGACACCCCCTCACTTCCCTGGTGACGTCTCCTGTAAGTCACGCTAATGACATCACTTCAAAGCTGGAAGCTCCTGTTGTCCAAGATTGTGGATACTCTCTCAAAAAAGTCACACATGTTTCTGGCTTCACTGATATTGCGCATGATTTCACAACCGTGTTTCTTCAATTTTGGGATACATTTAAGTTTAAGTGAGCGTCAGGTTTGATTTTGTGGTTCTGACTTTGGCACATTTGTTATGTCACACTTAATTTGTCACTATATGCTCTTGTGGCCTGCCACTTTGTACCTCTCGGCAGTACGCTACCTGCTCGATCTCCGCACTTTGTGCCCCTTTCACCTGGGGCTTCTCTGGTCATTCCGGTGTTTTGTATAATTCAATGCCCTCTGAGTTAATGAGATTCAGCTACAGCAGGTGACTTGGTGACCCCGTGAGGTGATGTTGGTCTCACCCGCTCATTTCCACTTTTGTAGCCGACGTCAGTGATGTGCAATACTGTATGCTGTCCGGATTTTGAATCAAATCCACATCCAACGGCCATTCTAAAATGATCTTGGCCCAGAGTTTTTCAAGTCATTTTTTGAGATAAAGGCTTACATTTAAAAGGTAACTGAATTCTTTTTTATAATATTTTATTGAAAAGAAAACACAATTCAGTCAAGGACACAGACATATCATCGAGACCGTGACACTGATGTTGTGTTCTAAGTAAAACGTCTCACCCATTACAAAGATTACAAAATGGCAAAACTGACCCATCTGGAGTGGCCTGTCATGTGACTGTTTTAGATGGCATTAAAGGCCTCAGAGACACAAATGGCCACGTGGTGAGTGCATATCTTGTTTGACGTTATTGAATTTCTCATTGCTTTGAGACCAAAAAGCACCCCAAATACAAAGACAGAATAGCAGCCGCCCAGGCTGACAACCTTAGCTGCAGATTTGACCTTTGGGGAAGTGGAGCACAAAGCAGAGAGACAAGGGTCAAAGGATCAAAGGAGACTTTCAGGAGCTGGCCTGTACACATGTGATGTCTGCCTTAATAAAAGAACAGCAGCACTGTCAGGAGCGGTAAAGTCGAGGCGGCACTCGGACCCAGGGTCTTCCCGATGCTGTTGCATTCATTTTCTTCACAACAAGTGATGGCTGATGTTGTGCTCATCTTAAACAAGCCAAACAAGATGGCCGCTGGGTTGGTGATGCCGTCACAAGTTGCTTTAGAAGCACAGCCTCTGACGACTCCAAGGTCCTGAACTGAAAAAATCGAAGACACCAGTATTCAGTATTACTACCTCTGACCTTCATAAGCACACCATAATAACAAAGATGGCTGCAGCTGGCTTGTTTCTTTACCCACATGTCCCGCGCCTACCGTGTCTCCTTCGGTTCATCTCCCTTCTCCTTTTCTCTGTTTGACTGTTCACTTTCTCTTTCTAAAAGAGCTGTGATCTGCTATTGTCGACTTTCACTTTCAACCAACCAGCTTTAAACTTGCCCCCTGACATCACAAATAAAGCACACAATTTTTCATTTTCAAATATAAAGCCTTGGTCATGTTAGTAATTTGAATGATGACACTCACTGGATTTTGCACTTCCTGGTTAATGACATCAGAGACTCGGTTTACTAAGCTGATTGGTTGAAGGTCAATGACTACCCTATGACCCCCTTTCTCAGCTCCCCTCCACTTTAGTCACAGATGCTGAAGCACACGGCACCCCCAGAATTCACCTAATTTCTCAAGATCCCGTTAGGCTTAGATGTCTCTGTTTCTCCGCTTGACCTCTGCCAGTTAGTCACTCACTCCCTCTTCAGCTTTACACTCCATGACCTTTGGTTTTGCTGAATTAGTTCAAGTCTGAATTTTCTCTGAGTTGTCCTAGCAGGGCTCCCCCTAGTGGCAAGGGGCCATTCAAAGCCTCGGACATTTAGAGACACACAGTGAGTAGAAGGTGTCCCTGTCTCCATGTAATGCCACTGTTATGGTGTATGAAATCTGTACATTTTGGTTTAATTTTCCATTATATTTTGGTCAAGATAAAACAACAGATGAACTACAATTAAGACAAATCAAAGCAGGTTTTCTTACACCTCACCTTTAAAACAGCTGTTTCCAACATTGAAAGGAAGACATTCTGGTGGCTTCAATTACTTTATAACCTGGGAAAGGAAGACTGAGTCGACACCTCAGGCTATTGATTACTTTATGGATGGACATCTGGGACAACAATTGGGTTTATGCCCTGGGAAACTGAGGCAATATCAAAGAACTTTATTATCTGGGAAAGAGTTTGAGTAAAATTCGTCAATCACATTGACAGCCAGCCAATCAGGTGCATGTGTTGTGAAACCAAGGCATGACATTTCATAATAAATATGCCTTGGTTTGAAAGAGGAAGAAGAGCAGAAGGAGAAGAAGAAGAAAGTACAGAAGGAGAAGAAGAGGAACGGACGAAGACGGCACTGGTCGTCAGAAAGGCATCATGAACATCGATTGCTAAATCAAACGCCTCCCTGGGACATTCATCCTTGTCATCTGTAACTTTTTCGTAAGCTTTTTCTAAAGACTATATATATATTCAGACTTTCCTATCAGTACCTATTTCTATTATTCTTTGTTCCAGTGGTATTATTATTATTCTTGTAATAAATACCCTGCTGCTTTTAACTTTCTATGCTTTGTCTTAATGTCTAGAGTGACTGAATTAATAAGTTAGATTTCTTTGAGCACCTGGTGACAGCCAGATTTTTTGCCATTATATCTGTGCTGCGAGGTTTATAAGGCTGAGAGTGAGGGCGCCACTCAATAGGAGGGACAGTACGATAAAAAGAAGGTATTCTGGGCTGATAAATGGCCGATAGTCAAGAGTGCGGAGTCTTTGTGTGTTTAAATGTATTCTTGTAGACCAAAAGTAATATTTAGGTCTGAGATATCACTAAAACATCGTATGTTGTTTGTGCCGATAATAAGTAAGTCTCTTGAAGTGCTGAGTGACAGGCTGATGTGTGGTTTAAAGTGTTAAGGGTTAATCAGCGTGTGTGTGTGTCATTCATGGGGCCCTGTTGGTTAGGGTCTGTGTGTGTGTGTTCATTTTAAAGTGCAACAGTAGACCAACCCGATAACGAATTTGACGAGAACATTTACCCTTGAGAAAACAGGTAAAGGGTAAGTAGAGGGAAATACTACGATAATACAGCCACCCATTGTCTTGAACTCACTGTACATCACTTGGCATACTGGCATATTTTCATAAAGTTGGATTTTATTTTTTATTTAAACATATTTGGCTGGCAGCAGCTGCTAATGTAGCTGAGCAGCAGACTCAACCGGGTTTAGCGAGCGGCGCCTTTACTTACGCCCAATGGTGAAGCAACGGTTTTCATGGCCTTTACATGGCAGAATCTCCATGCAGTCATTTTGTATTCCAGTTTTGCACTTGAGGCTGCTCATATTGGCCTGAGTAACTGAAAGAAACAATAAAGATAAGAAAAAAATAAAACATGGACATTAACACTGGGCATGTATGGCATCCCCTAATAGGGGCAGATGGGCATTGAATTCCGGGTGGAAACTGCAGAAACCCAATGCCAGTCTTCTGTGATTGTTCTAAAGAAATAGCAAGTGTAGGAGAAGGAGCTGCGGCGAGCCCTTGGGTTTCACTGAGGCTCCTTAGGAGTGACTGTCAATCGTATATAGTGCCTTTCATACCCATTTACATTCCGCAGTTGTCTGTATTCACTATGGTGCCTTTATGTCTTTCTAGCTCTCTATTATGTGGCATCTTTCAGATTTACTTTTATATTTCACATTACATTAGATTTACATTTTCCTTTCATATCCATCTGTCGTCATGTTGCATATCATCTTTCAAACCTCCGTCTTCTGTTCTTTCACGTCGATGTTTCATGAACTGCCTGTCACATCTGTCTTATAAGGCACATTTCCATATGTTACACTGCAGGCCGCCTTCCATGCCAGTCCACCTGTCTGTCCATATCTAGCATTGGTCCTTTTATATCTTTCTGTTGATCATCTCTTTAATTTAGCATCCTTAAGATCTGCTCCTATATAGCGCCTTTTATGTGTTTATCTGTTATATGGTGTATTATACAGTGCTTCCTCTTCTTCTTCTTCTTCTTCATATATCCAGCTCTCTCCTTTGTAGTGCCTTTAAGGTCTCAATGCATCTTTCTGTTATGTTGTACCTTCCAGATCTCTCCGCTTGACCTATTTTATATAGCGTATTTCTGTCTTCCATGCAGAGCTTCTTCTGCATATCTAGCTTTCATTTTTTTAGTGCCCATCTTTATCTGTCTGTTTCTTTTATAGCACTTTTTGTGCTTATCTATCAGTCTATCTTTTATATAGTGCCTTTCAACTCCTCTCTCAATCATCTATATCACATCACTTGCCCACTCCACTCTTTTCAGTTCCTGGTGCTCCCATAGATCTCCCTTGTTAATCTGGTGGGGTACAAATGGACTTTAAAGACACGTTGCTTCTTAAAGCCTTCAGGACAAGAGGGCAGCAGCATGATGAGTGGTGTCATCACCTGGTGACATGCAGCAGTTTAAAAGCACAAAGACAGTGCAGAAGATAGGGCCAAGCTCACCACCGGGCTCCAGATGCCCTTAATGCCCACTCTGAAGGGCCCCCTACACCCCATGGTGTATTCCTGGCAGCACTCGACAACCTGGGGGACCAAGTTCACAGAGAGCTCTACAGGACACTGCTGGAATTACAGCTACCTGCCCCGCTCAGATATTGTAATCTGTAGATTTGGGACTCGTTTGCCAGCTTTGTTTAGCTTGGCGCCCTTTCTGTTTAGCAACCCACAGGTCAGCACCGTTTATAGCACCCGACGCTGTTCTGCCAGTATTTGACGTGGATACGCTAATAGACTATCAAGACAGAGAGGCTGTGGCTCACTTGTACTTACAATTCAGCTGCTAAAAGGCTGAAAACAAAGCTGCTGGCCGATGTCCAGTGTACACATTTGATAACGATAGCCGAGGACATTATCAAAGAAAAGCAGCAGGATGACAAGTCACCAAGAAGAAGAAGCGAAACTGATGGGGCGTCATTCAAGGTGGCTGTAAACAACACTGGGGAAAATCAGAGAAACCCCGGAATGGTCAAGAAAAGCAGGGAATATAAAGGAAGCTGCACCTTCACAACGGGAGAGTAACCAGCATCGCTAATCCTGTCTGTCTATACACAAGAATTTAAGAGGCCTCCGCAGACACCTAAAGGAGGCCTGGCTTCAAGGGTGGCAGCATCTGACAGTGTGGGGACATCCAGAAAATGGAAAACAGAAGCTCAGACTCATGAATCTCACACGATGCCAGCCTGCCCAACGGCAGTCAGACAAATGAGTCGTCACATCTCAGCATCAGATACCTGGCAGTGTGGCATTTCACTGGGCGATCCTTTGAGCGTCTGCCTGCCTCGTCAACCACCTTGTTGTCACTGTGAGGCCTCCTGCGGCCAGTCATTGGGGTCTCATCTGGACTAAGAGGGTGATGGAGAAACTCAGCAGCAAGAGTTTTGTGTGAGGACCAGTTATGCCCACATGCTGGGGGCACATGGACACCACTTACTCAATTGTAAAGACATCAGCATTGAAGGAAGGGTAAACAATTGAGAAATAAAGGAGACCCCAAAAGCTACCATCATCGATGACATCATTACCTGTGGCAGTGTTACAAAGATCTGAGGAGCAGCACTGGGAGGAGAAAGTCGTGCTGGCAGTCCCATTGAGAAATGATAAGGTGGCATTGCAGATCTGGGGACTGGCACAGTTCTGCACATAGCGACTCTGAGAATGGCCATCTGCAGAAAGAGGGAAAGAAGAAAGCTGCTGTCAGTCTGGCATGTAGCGCCTTTCCTAGTCATCTCTTATATAGAATAAATTTCAAGGCTAGTTTTCTATTATGCAGTGCCTTACAAATGCTGCACTGGTGCTCTTTTGCACACATGACAATGCTGGGCCACCACGATCTCTGTCTGCCCCTCTGTGGTATAGCGCCTTTCCAATCCAGCTGTTATTAGAACATTGGAACATAAAAGAGAGACGAGAACAGGCCATTCAGCCTAACAAAGCTCGCCAGTCCTGTCCACTCAACTCCTCCATAATAACATCAAGTGAGTATTGGGGGTCCCTAAAGTCCCCCTGGCTACTCGGCCACTTATTCCAGGGGTTTCTGTGGCTCTCTTTCTAATGGCCCCTTAACAAGTTTCCAGCTGTGTCCCTGTGTTCTTGTTGAACTCATTTTAAAGCCCCTTCATCATTTTAAACCCTCAGTGTCTCCTCTCAATCTCCTCTTGATTTTATAGTGCCTTTCCCAGGAAGTATTGCAGGCAAGTCAAATTTCACTGGACTCTGCAAGTGACACTAGTAGCCATCTGCTATATAGTGCCTTTCTAGCGCTCTGTTCTGCAATGCGTTTATGTCTATAATATGGCGTCTTTCCTGTCTAGTATATCGTGCCCTCCACATCCATTATATTGTGCTTTTCGCATCTGCTACATGATTCCATTATTTATTTCTATGAATTTGTGTTTTTCATTTCTGTTTTTCCTGTCCATGAACTATCTAGTCCCTTTCAATACCTCTTAATCAGTTGTAGCGCATGTTCTCATCGCCATTCTCCTATGTCATCAAACACCTGAACTTGCACGTGTGGGGCAGTAAAAGCCACAAGGAGAACATTCAGACTTGCAATGGTGTGACTGGGCTGGGAAGTTGTGATGCTCAGCCCTAACCACTGAGCCACCTTGTCATCTCAGGCCACTGGGCCTCATTCGACTTACTCTGGACAGTCTGCGCTTCGGTGATTCCACAGGTCATCAATGGCGAGATGCAATTCTGAGAGCACAAGTCGGGTCCGTTACAGGAGAAACAGCTGATAAAAGGAACTGGGAATGAAAAAGAAGAAAACGGAGACTTCATTAGAGACAGGATGAGCAGCAGGAAGATCCTTTGGTGCCTCCTGCACTCACTGGACTGACGGCTCTTTATGAGAGACAAAGCCAATACTGCCATTGTGGCTGTGGACCTCATCAGTCAGCACCTCAGCCTCAGCATAGGGTGCTCAATAAGACGAGTCAGTGAGGGGCGCTACATGACAGGGAACTGAACTGAATTTCCGAGATCAGACTGTGCAGGACTGCATGTGCTCCAGTGACATGTGCCATCGTGACATCTCAGATAACAACACCAACAGTCGGTTCCACTTGTCACACGAGCCACGTGAGCACCATGAGGTGTGACTTGTCCATGTCACATTATTCACTCTTCTGGGCTGAAAATGACAAAGTGAACCTCAGGCTTATAAAGTGTGGGGAATAATCTGTGAGGCCAGCAGAAAAGCAGAGCCCAGGAGGCAGAAGCTCAAAACGGAGAGAGTAGAACTGGAGCCAAAAACAGAGGCTGAGTGAACCAAAAGGAGGCCAAACACCAAAACCTTCTCAAAGTGCCTTTCAGCGTCCGCTAACTTGAAGGAAGGAGCCGAAGGGTGAAATGGATCAAAACACAGTGGTCTGTCATTTTAGGTGAGACAGGTTTGAATGACGTCACATGATCAGCAATGGGCACAGCTGGCGCCATTCAGAGATTTGACCTAAAATAGCAGCAGACTTCCAAAAAAGAACCACGAAAGGTGTTACCAAAATCACAGTGAAATCATTCAAGAGGTGTGAAGACAAACTTCACATACACAAAGGGTGCAAACATGAGTGTAAGATGGTCCAAACGTTCTGTCACAGGTAACACCATAAAGTAAAGACGATGTCCACAAAGGGGGACTTTGATAATCCCACCTCAGACCTGCTGGACACACTCGTGGTGCTGAGCTCACATTTCAGAAATCGATTACTTTGCATATCACAGTAGTAGCCGGGCAGGGGGACATCATCATGCCAGGCATGCCCACGCGTTCTGGCTCAGGATTTGGACTCATCTGTGCCACACCCTGCACATTTCTCTAGACTTTCTGCGGCTACACACCAAGGAGGTTACTCGTCTCCAGTGCGTACCACAAGTGTTTCAAAAAGATGTTCATCCTGCAGGATGTGGCGCTTCCAGGGTTTCTCTAGCAGCCAGTGGGACACACTGAGACCATACAATGAGTTATGCTCAGGGTCTCCATTGACCAATAAGGCCACTCGGTAACTTTAGCTGGGTGACTGATGAGGACAGAGGGCTGGATAAACCGTGACGACTCAGGGCAGTGCTGGACATCCACAAAATCCAAACCTGATGCATCGTCAGAGTGCGCTAACGTGAAGAGACCTGGCGAAGACACCAAGGCGATGCACAACACACAACACACATAACCCTCTCTGATGCAGGCTTGAACTCTCGACTAGACCCCCCGCTAGACCCCTTCACCCTCTCGACTCGAGGCTGCTTGTAGTTGTAGGCCAAGCCTCAGAATGACCTCAAGTTAGAGCTCCATCTAGTGCACCCGTGCACCCGCAGAGTCCTGCTAACCTGCAGGAAGTGTGTGGGCCTCCTGCCTTTCCTCTGAAGTGACAGCTGTGCCTTAGAGGGTCTTACCCCCCAAGCATAACCCTCAACATATGACGTCCCCTGCATCTCATATTTCCTGAAGACCAGATCTCCATTCACGTAAATCACAACTCACTCTCCCATTCAGCCAGCTTTCAGTGTCCAGGTCTGTCTATCAGATGTAGGAAGGATACCTGGTGAGGTGGACAGTGGACACAGCCCTCAAAATGGAGCCTTGGTCCTTGGAGCAACAAAGAACCATTGTGCTGTGTCACTCCACAGCAGGCTAAACAAAGAAGAATGAATGAGCACACTTAGAGGACACAGAAGGGTCATTGTTGGCCTACCAGGGCTGTTGCACATGGATCCTTCACAGCAGGTGGCCACCTGAACCGCTGCCAGTCCAAGATAGCTTCCGAGGCTTTGCACGTTGTCACAAGCGCTCTTCGAAGCACATCCACTGAATGTTAGGTTCTGAACTACAAGAGAAGCAACAATCGTCACATGGGGTGGCATTGAGTGTGTGTGATCCAGTGACACCATATTCGGCCACTTTTGACATCTCTGACCTGCAAGGTGCAGCCAACTGTCATCTCAAACTGAATTTGCTCTCCTGCGGCTTGTATGGCCTCACTCATCCTGGCCCTTCTTCACCCAGCTCTCCTTTAGGATGTCCCCCTGTCTCGTGAGGTGTGCTGCTGTGGCTTCTTCTAACCCATCTCAATCCTAGCATGTGGCCTGCTGTGTGCTCCTCACATCTGTCCATCTCAGTGTTATGTCACCATGTGGAGCATCAGAAGCTGACTGGTGACCATTGCACCCATCGCTGATCTAAGCTACCATCTGTGTCTGTGTTCTTTGAAGAATGTTGCCCAGTGTCCTGTAACTTGGACTTACCTTTGATGTTGACACAGCGGTCCTCGATGCCAAGACACCGTACATTTTGGAATTCACTGTAGCACTCCAGGCCATTTTCAGGAGTTGCATTTACTGCAGTTAATAAAAATACAAATCAGAGATTGGGGTGGCAGGACGGAGCACTAAGAGACCACTCGAAATTCATCTCTCTCAGGGTCACTTCCAGGTCAGATCTTGGAAGTGACATTGGAAACATCACAACCCCAAAAGTGCAGCGCTGAGGTCTTTCTGTTCCATATAATTGGGAAGCCCTTAACATGCAATGGCGCAACAAACCCTAATGCCCACTAAACCTTACAGGGTATGAGAGCAGAGGGCATCATTCCAAAATTCTCATAATGTTAAAGAGGGAAATGAAGGCGAGCTAAAGAGCCATCTTGTCGAAGATCTTCAGCAATGCCACACCGTTAGCTCTGCTGCAACCTAAGGGATTCTGAAAATGAGCAACTTGAGTAGCTTGGCTGCCGACTCCATTATGCATTAAGAGTCAATCAGGTGCTGCTGGTGGAGGATTGTAATCCTCTACAAACACAGGGGACAGCGCAATCTTAATGACCAAGTCACGTACCTTGAACTGCATTTCCATTGCATAAAGGTGAGCTGCAGCACTGGGAAGTGAAGACGCCCCGCTGTATTCCAACATTTATGGACGCTGTCAGATTGCAGAAGGCTCTGTTCAGACACGCATGGGAATACTTGGTTTGGGTGGACTGTGCTGTAAAAGAGAACACCATGTGGGACACAGACTGACCTTTGGTCATTCAGGATGACTTCTGCTCCAATTCTGGGCAACAAACCAACTCCTCACACACGGTGAGTACACCTCACCAGACTCACCTGTTGCCTCCTGGACTGCCACAGCTCCACACTCCATTGACACGTCTGAGCAGTTTGTTGGCACATCAGTACAGGAGGTCCATGAATCCACGGAGGTGCACAAGTAGCATGTGATGGACGATGCTGGACCTGGTCAGGGGCAACTGCAGACATTAGTCAACATATGGGAGTGAGTTCAAGACTTCTGAAGTGACCCAATGTTTAGTGCATTTACTGCCAAGAATCATGGGTAAGGACTGGCACACACCCCATCTGTTCCAAGCAATAATCAATAATAATTCTTCACATTTATCTAGCGCTTTTCTTACTACTCAATGCACACTCCATACAGGGAGGACCCGAGAAGCCAATCCACAATTTCCTTACTGCAAGCAGCAGTGCTGCCACTGTGCCACAAGTACCCCCTGTCCTCCTGGCGTGGACGGCTGCTGTTGCTGAATTCTCACAACGAATGTGGCCAATGCCTCAAGGACAGACGTCCATCATTTACTTACCGGTAGTTATTAATAATGGACAAAATGTGTGATTAATGACCTAAAACAGAAGATGGCTTCCCACCCCAACACCTGCCTCACTGCACAACAAAACTTTCAAAAGCTGAGTTGTAAAATGGCACTGCAAGGATGACAGAGAGAAGTCCGACACAGCATGAGATCAAGTGACCATTGAATGTCCCATCACGGCTGGAAGAGCAAAGGTGCTGACGGGCACAGACATCAGTGCTTAGACAAGTGGAGGGCATTATGGGAAGGCTGTCAGGATGGGTGGTGCCCCTGGGCCACAGCAGGTTTCTTGTCACTTACTCTTTGTGTCTGTCCAGAGATTCACTCCATAACTAACCAGAAGAACATAAAGTGGTGTCCTCCATCATCACGAGAACATTACATAATGAAGAGCACAGGCCATTTAGTCCATCAATCCTAATCAAGTTGAGATTGCCACTCTCCACAACACTATTTGGTCACCCATTCCATGTGTCTTTGGTTCTCTTTCACCACTCGTGTCAAATTCCCCTTTAACAAGTTTCCTTCTGTGTCCGCGTGTTCTTGTTGAGGAATTCATTTCAAAATAGAAGTCTTGGTCCAATGGACTAATTCCCTTTCTAATTTTTCCATCACATCACTTCATAATCTCCATCACCTTTTTTTGTCTTCCCTCCTCGCTTGCTCTTCTTGGTCTTGAATGAGCCAAGCTGCTCTCCTCTGGACTTCCTCAAGTGCTGTGATATCATTTTAAGGTGCGTTTGTATATAATGTGTCCAGTGCCTACTGCGAAAGCCCCTGACTCTCTATCTGTCCACATGAACCCATGGGCCAATTATTTTGAGATGTGGCACATTAGCTCTTTGAGGAAATTTGAGAAGGTCAGATACCTCAAATAGATCATGCTGTACGAAGTTTTACATTTCAAAATTGGCGATCCACCTTAAAACAGAGAAACATTCTGTGCGACTTCAGCTAGAAACTGGCGTACCCTCTGAATCTGACCTTGAGCACGGTTGCTTGAACTTGTAGAATTTGCATATTTTCCACTTTTACTCATCTGACAGCCACTCAGATGCCCAAAGGAAGTCAGTCAGATGCCAGTCAGAGCGGGCACCCGTGCTAACAGCTCACGCAGTATCGCCCTCTCCTGGTGCTTTAGATAAGTTAAATAATCGACTGGAAAGAAGTGGATGGGGAATGCAGTTCTACAAGTGTATATAAGAGTGAACTGACTGAACAATATCATCTGCAGATTAGTACTGTAAAGGAGCGACGTCCTCTACCTGCAGATAAATGGCATCTGAACTCATTAACAACACGGCAATGCCCCCTTTTGAATGAATTCCTGCATTTTAACTGATATTAATGGCTAAGTGGGGAGCTCATTTCAGTTGCTTTTCTCGTTTCACGATGTGATATTCATGCTAATCTGATGCTAGTATTGGTCATTTGCTATTAATAGTCATTTTTCAATTGCTAATTACTGAATGCTACTTTACTGGGCGCACTTTCAAAAATGTTCTGTTTAAAAAAGCTGAAGATCAGTCAGGCACAGACCCTCCAGCACTGGCACACATCAGTCGAGGCCATCGTCACATCACTTGAAGTGCAGCCAGCTGTGTATGAAAGTCATTGAGCCGCCACAATCCTCTTTGTTAGGGTGAGTCCATTGTAAGGTGCTGATAAAAAGCTCAGATTTAATGCCATTACTACAGAAAGTGGCTCATTGGCTCATTTAATAAATCAAAATGTAATAACAGATTCATGGATGAAGAAGATAAGAATTGTGCAATGCTCCAACCTTCATATCCGTTAGCTGAGTGCACCTGAATGTTACGCCATGCCAAGCTCGTCTAAGTTTTTGTTGTGTGGATGTTTTGTCTCCATTTGTAGAGAGATAAGTTCAGTCTGATTAGTGACACAAAGATGGTGAAATGATGGGCCAAACTACATGACCAAAAGGTCAGAAGGAACAAATAATGGAGCCAAAAAATCTAAACGGCAGCCTTTGTTGAGAAAAATGAATCAAAAGAAATCTTCACCTTGCAATATCTACACAAAGAAACACATGCGCTACATCTTCAGTAACCTCGAACAACCGGGAGGTGTGCGGCGCTGCCCTTTATACTGTTACATTGGTGACGTCACACACCATGCACTTCTGGACGATTTACCACAACAACGCTGGCAGTGATAGAAAAAGGCACACAAGATTTTAGTTCCTATTGTAAATCAAAACTGAAATTCTAAACTAATGTCAAAAATAAATTCAGAGCCCCTAACCGCCCTTTAAAACATCTAAAGCACTAAGCCAACAAGGCTCTCCAAGTGAAAAGAACTGAAGACGTAATTCATTTTTAAAACTGGAACACAAAACTGGTCAGTGTACCTCAGATGTGGCCTCGCCAGTGTGCTATACAGTGCCATGTGTATCGTGTGCCATACAAAATCAGACAAAGTGGATTTGAATAAAAAGAAGGACTGAGTTCTCCTACCGGCTTGTGGGCTGTTGCACATGGATCCTTGACAGCAGCTGACACTGCTTGGCGCTGTTGCTTTCAGGTAAGTTGCAATGGCTGTAAAGCTGTCACAAGCGTTTATGGAAGCACATCCATTTAGCACCCCGACATCAGCTACAAGAAATGTGAGAAATAAGAAAGAAGAGCTCAGCCATCTGGTGACATCCAGTCTGTGATCAGCTGGCCCCTAAGCCCGGAGACCCCATCATCCAACGTGAGACACTGCAGGAAGTCTTTTTTGCAGCCAAACCATCACCACCATACTTTGATACTTGTGCCCATCTCTCGATCATTTGGGATGCTGAGGCCTACGTTCTACCCGCTGCATTTGCTTGATGTGAACTTTTCTGAAAAGTTCTGTCTTTGCCCACCTACTGTCTCTCCATCTCTTCTGTGTCCCCTCTGTGCCCACCTATCAAGTGCCTCTTTCTGTCTCATGTCTCTTTACTTACTGTTGGCAGTGAAGCAGTGGTCTTCCATGCCTTTGCACTGTAAAGGAGGCTCACTGATGCCACTGTAGCAGAGAAGGCCATTGACAACCGTCGCATTTGCTGCAATTGAAAAAGAGGGAATGGAGTTGGCACAAGTTTCATGATTTAGTAGGTCAGAAAAAGTGAAAAAGGCTAAGTCAAGTGGCATGGTGCTGTTGTGACTCTTTTCCTGGCTCAAGTCCAGGACTGAGGCAACAAGCAGAAGAATCAGGCATGTGTGACAATCTGCGCCAGGTACAAAAAAGGAACCTTGGTAGGCATATCCAGTCATTGAATGTGACAAAGTGGCAGCATATAGAATGGTGGTCAGCAGGAAATGTAACCTTATCAGAAAGGCTATTTTGGGAACCAAGTACTGTCGTTAGGGAATAAGTCACCTGGTGGACAGCCTGTGCCTACACTGAAAAAAGTATAACATTGATGTTGTTCATTCAGCGTAAATTGTTTCTTTCAAGCAACTTAAGATTAGTTATTTAGTGTTGTAGCTTGAAATATTTGGTTTCAGGTTTCAATCAAAGTAAAAAATTTTGTTTGTACCAAAATAAGTTATGGTGGAGGGAATAAACGTAGAAATCCTATTTGAGTTAACCTCATATTTTAGGTTGTTTGTGTGCTGTGTGCGAGGGCCGTTTGTATTTTCTTCCAGTCGAACTTTCCAGTGTGCTGGCTTTCCAGCTGCCTAAAAAGAAGAAGACTTTCCCGAGTGGAGTGGACGTGGCCATACAGGTCTGGTCATTTTCAGCAGCAGATGTTTATAATGGAGGATTTCTGGTAAGTAACCCTGTTTCTCAACTGTTAATTTTAAGAACTTGTGATAAAACATTCTTTCAAGAAAGCTGTAGAAGCATTTAATAATTTTTTGTTGTATATTTAAGATTTACACTGCAAAATGCTTGTGTATTTGCACTAGATTTTTAAATGAATGTAAAAAGTACAGCATTGGAATGTGTTATGTTCATAATATTTCTAATAGCATAAAAACAGGTTACAGTCAATAAACCATTTTAAATTGTAACAACTTAAAAAATAGATTTACTTCAATATAAAACAAGTGAATTACACAAATCACTCTAAATGATTTGCCTCAACTTAAAAATTGTGGGTTCAATAAGATAAAAAGAATTATATTGGTTCAGATTGAAAATATTAAGTGTGAACCATTACCTTAATTATTTTAAGTTGAAAGGAGGTTATACTTTTTTCAGTGTAGGACAATACTTCTGACTCCCCTGATAATGGGTGTACAACCATCAAAGACCACACTTAAGAACTGCAGGACAACTGTACCCTCCTAAGGCGAATAAATCAATAACAAATGTTGGTCCTAATATGGCTGTGCCCACGGCTGGATGCAGAACACACCTGGACAAGCAAACTCTGACAGTGGGGTCACCGACAGGCAGCCGCATTTTCTCAAAGGCCATGCCCACTGACCACTCTCTGCCCTTCAGCTGCCATTACTCAGTAACTGCGTCACTAAAACTCTGACTGTGCAGAGCACCTTTCTGAAGCAAACTGCTCCCGACTACACCGTGCATGGAGTCACGGTACTGAACTGGCGACCTTCTGCTTTCGAGTCTGGAGCCTTACCCAGCAGGCCACCCTGTACGGTTTTGTAGCTGGATGGGCCTTCACTTTGCCCCATTAGTACCTTCAAATGCAAATGTCCTGTTGTTGCACAGATCCGAACTGCAGCATTGTGAGATGAAAGTGGCGCCCAGGTGTCCATCATTTGAGTCAAGTTGTAGATTACACAAGGAAGAGTCCAAGCAGGAAGATCTGTAAGTGGATGTAGAGAAAGGACCTGAAAAAGAATAAGATGGACTTGAGCAGAGAACAGCCACGTCTGGAGTCAAGATGTCTGCTCGTTATTACTCAAAGTAGATTTGGGGGACAAAGAAAACCAAGATTCCTGCTTCTTTGCAAAGTAGCCTGCCAATAGCCTTGTGGGCCGTGACGTATCAGATGAAGATGGCTGAACCTCGCTACTGCTACTGCTAGACGGTCTGTCCTCCACATCAGGCCTCCCTAAAATGCCACTCCAGGGGGCGCATTCTTATTAGCTGCCATGCCACTGGTGTGAATCTCTTTAGCCATACGTGTGGTAGATCATATTTAATTTTAATGGAATTACAGTAATTGTGTTGTTTGGCTAGTAATATCCATGTGGCACCATTTTGCAATTGCTGCATAGCTTTGCACATGTTGTTGTGGGCAGTGATGTCCTCTTCAATGATGCTATACATCACAAATCACTGCTGCTAATTAAGATGGCATCACGCTAATGTGGGTGCTCAGGTTTTTGGACCTTTTGAGAAGGTTATTAGCCATATAGGGAAAGGACATTAAGGCAAGCAGGATTTCTGGCCAATGAATCTTTCGACTGTGAGTTTTGATGTTCAAGCTTCCTGACTTCCTGGTTCCGACTTTGACCTTTTTTTTGTGCCTTCATTATCTGGTTCACCCTAAAAAGATGTTATTTTTATCATGAAATCCCAACAATCACCCTGTCACTTATTAGATGGACTACTTACAGACTCCTGTCTGCGAGGTCGAAAGTCAAATTGGCTGCACACACTGCAAAAAGGCTTTTCAAATAAAACAAAATCGGGGACACTTGCTGTAGCACGCCACCATCTTAAATACCATCACAATGATGATACCACGTAATGAAAGTTCACACATTAACAATTCGGATACGAGACAATCAACAAATCCCAGAAATGTCCACAACTGTTTTTAACTGTATAGAAGCTTCAGAAAGACGCCATGTCTTGTAGCTTTCAGAAATTCATTTAGCTCACCTCTTTGGAAAGACTGCTGTGTCTCAATGGCTTCTTTTACGCATCTGTTGAAGCCAAAAGTGGGGGCATCAACTTCTTCACATGTGTGTGGTTTCACCTTCATTTAACAATCTGAATAAAATGTTTTAAGTACAAATAAGAAAGCAAAATGTTCTGGGCCATAGTCCATCTGGTCCTTGAAGCCATGCCACCCACCTTGCTTTCTGTTCATTGCCCAGCATTCCTCATCATGGGGTCAAGGTGTCTTATTAAGGGACAAGTTCTGCTGGAAGTGTCTCCAAAAACAGCAGATGGGCACCAGGACTAACGGTCACTGAAATGCACCCTGAATGGCACCTGAGCCACATGGCCAGATTTGGAGCAGCCAATCAAATGCAGCGCTGTGTGCTAAGCGCTGTGTTCAGCTGCACCTCATCATACAAGATGTCACAAGTCCTGGCATTAAATCATCATGGCAACTCCAAGACGACACACCCAACTACTACAACCATAAAATATCCTCTTGTCCACTTTCTGGGGTTCATTTCTTCCCATTCAGAGTTTCAGTGAATTCAGGTTAGTTAGTGTAACTGGTTAATTAGCATGGCAGTGGGTCCACACTGATGAGGCCTGGCATCGCACGAATATGGGGAGTAGCAAGCATCATACCCTAGGACACAGACTTACTTGGGTGGTAAAAAACATCTCTGGCTTGTCATACGTCATGTGACTTAGCTCTTCAAATGGTCTCCTAAAGGATATTTAGGGTGGCAGAGCACAGCAGTGACTGCTGGAACCCACAGTTCAGGTACCAGATGGTTGGCTTCCCATACTGGCTCTGGTGACATCCCATAAACCAAACATAACTGGCACTATGGCTGGCACGTATTCCATATGACTTTGACCTCTTGTCTCATTCCTTCCTATTTCTGTGTTGTACCCATTGCCACCTAACATGACCAGAACAGACTGGTTGGTTTTAAAACATGTATGAGAGGCCAATAATTGCAGAGCTTTCCCTGCTCTTCTTACCAAGAGTAATTTGGGCAGCCAGGATTCCACACTTCATCGATGGATCTGAGCAGACCAAAGGGTTGACAGAACACGGCTCAGATGTGGGACACGTGAAGCACATCAAGGGGGAGGCTGAGCCTGGCAATGAAAAAGCAGACACACAAGACTCACAATTGAGACAGAAAACTGCAGCAGTGCAGCCCACGACAAGGACTGGCTCGACTACTGGACTCGGTGTGTAGTCCTGCTCCCTATTTACCACTTTGATGGGTGCCATTTTAACTAACTGAATAAAGAAATGGTCTCTGCAAGACTCTCCAGTAGTTTATTGAATTATTATTTAACATCTCTAATCAGCGTCACTCTGCAAATGGTCTACAGGAGTTAAAATGGACGTGCTGTCAAAAGGCAGCAAGACCCACAGGAGCGATTATTGGAACAGGGGTAAATGTCTGGGTACAAGTCTCCTGCTAGTGACTAATGGCGAAATCTGCTGCTGGAGAAGGCTCGGCTCACAGGGGCTTCTTTGTAAAAACCGGACCCTCAAGTCTGTGCCCTGCAAATGCTCAGGGCACAATAAAAATACAAGCAAAGCAGCATCTTGTTGGCGAGTTTGGCTTTTACAGTCAAGCCAGTTATGTCAACTTACTGTATTTTAGTTCTCCATTTTAGTGTGCAGTCAGGACTTGGATGCTGTGCCGTCCCTTCTGTGGTTACAGCAGTTGGCATCTCCTGTGTCGCTTTTTATTTCCTTTTAACTGGGTTTGTGGCCCACTATTTAGCATGAATGCTTACTCTAGAGTTCATTTTCTCAGAGCATAGCTGTTGATTCTCTCAGTCTATGAGCGACACTCAGCGGGTGGCAGCACACTGATCAGCGATGCCAGATTCGGAGAGCGATCTGCTTTTCCAGAATGCTTCTCTTCTGGTTTACTTTCAGCACTGGCAGTTGACGTATTCTCTACAGAAGCGTATAAGGGCCACAGGATTAAAAAAATAAGGACACAGTGAAGAAAAAAAGGTCTACTTCAGGATAAAAGCCAAAATTTCAATTTTAATCTCGTTGTTTATTTTGTCATTAAAGTAGAACTCCGTAAACATCATCTTAAAATCGATGATTAATGTTACTCCAGCTTCTCAAACTCGATCGTAACTAAAGCAGCATGTTACATGCCTCGTATTCTGAGTGTTCCCAACTCGCTGTGGGCTTCTTAAATGGGCTTCCTCTTGTGCCCGCGGGTGGCGAGTGCCACACAGAATACATTCGCTCTGTGATGCTGAGATTTATGCTTGATGTCATTTACGTGATGAAGTGATAAATTGTTAACTTTGTTTAAATAATGTATACTGTTATTAATGAAACATGAGGGGCAGAGTGGTGTAGTAGTAGCGCTGCTGCCTAACAGTAAGGGGGTCACGTCCCCTGCCTGGAGTTTGCATGTTTTCCTGGTGGGTTTCCTTCCAAAGACATGCAGGTTAAGGGATTTGGTGATGCTAAATTGACGCGAGTGTATTTGTGTGCAAGCATTGGGTGCAAGGCAGGAACAGTCAAGGGGCGAGGTGCCAGCTCACCAAACTCCAGGCATCGGACCCCCTTAGCGCGTGGCAGCAGTGTTAATTATAAACAGTGCAAATGACTTAAATGAAGTTAACAATTCATCTGTAAAATGTAACGCTTTAATGCAGTTCGTCATGTAAATGGCGGCTGCCTTTCTGTCTGTTTAAGAAGCCTGAAGTGACTAACGGATGGGTTGGGGAGCACCTGGAATAACACGCCACTTTAGTTACGACGTTCTGCTTTAATGACAACATAAACTAGGAAATTAAAGTGGAAATTTCAAGATTAATCACTAAATAGACCTTATTTTTTGTTTTTTTGTTCCCCGTGCACACAACTCACAGACTTTTCAGCCACAGACCATTTCATCAGCGTAACCACAGGCTTGTCATTGGTTGGATGGCATTGACATGGGCACATCTGCTATTTGCCGCTTGAATCACCTTCGTGGGGTGTTGGATTGATACAGAAATGTCACACTCAGTGAAGCGTCTACTTCACCCCACCTGCTGTACATATGAACCAAATCCACTCACGGATATCTCCAGATATATAATAATTATACTGTATGCTGTACGTCAGGCCCTGTGACACAATGAGGCGGTGTGGTGCCAAGATCATTACTGGACTGTCAAAACCCATAAGACAAGAAACAAAAAGCAAACCCAAAAACAGAGCCAAAGGTTGTAACCAAAGTATAAACGAAGTACACATTATGGACAGCAAAGAACCATGGTGCCAAGTGAAAATGCAAATAAGAGCACCCTGGGATGAAAACCATAAGTGGGAAACCCAAGGAATCCAAGAACAAAGGCAAAACCGAGAGCCAAAGTACAGGAGATTAATGCAGCAGACATGTCATGGACCACTGGCTCCTAAACAGCTGCGTGACTTCCACTCTCCTCGTTTGCCAGAAAGCGTCACATTTATACCGTAAGAACATAAGAAATTTGACAAATGAGAGGAGGCCACTCCATCCCTCAAGCTAATAGCTCATCTGTCCCAACATCTCACCCAGAGCCTTCCTAAAGCTTTTCAGGGTTTCTGCAGCACCTCCATAAGTCAGTAGTTTGATTTTCACTCTGCTAAAGAAGAAAGACTTTTGAACATTTCTGTGCCCATCTGTGTCTCCGATTTACATTTGTATTTATTATCTTTATTCGTTTTTATGCCTATTTAGTTTTACACGTAACGATTCTGTGAATGCTTTAACTGCTCACATTCACTATTATTATTATTATGATTATTTCTGCTCATGGCCTTTCTACATGACGTGCCTCTCAGAGATAACCTGGAAAGAAACTTTGAGAGGCTGACAGGCTTGTGCTCCTGGGCTCCACAAATGGACCTGAAGAGATGTTTCTGGGTTGAGCGCCCTGACTGAGAACGGCTGGCGCCTGATGAGCCGAACTGAAGGACGAGGCTGCCCTGCTTCTTGTCCGATCCGTCCATTACACAGCTACATATGTCATAACTCGCATCTCAGTCTCTGTTACAGAGTGCCTTTCACATCCCTCCATCTGTTAAAATCTATTTATGAAACACTTATCACATCATACCCATTATATAGTGCCTTTCACTCCTTTAATTGTCCCTGCTCATTCCACGTTTGCTGGCCCCCAGTGCTCCCAGTTTCCCCTACCTGTCATGACACACAGGACTTTAATCAGCAGGCTCCACTTCATCTTCATGGTGGCACTCGCCTCTGCCCAATGACAGCTGAGCTCTCCTGCTTTGACTGCCTGATTGGCGAAGCCTGCCGTGTCAGGTGACCACATTTCTATCTATGGAGCTCCTCATTTGTACTTTCCCGATGTGGAAGCACAAGTTCTGCTGGCCTAAAATGAAAGTGTTTCACATTAGAGCCAACGTCACACAGCTGCTGATCAGCAGGGGGTGAGGCCTTCACTGAGTGCCAAGGCTGGATTTTTTTTAAAGTACAGGTTCACATAAACACTTATTTTCTGAAGATGCCATCCACTGCAACACCGATAATGAAGCCGAGTGGTGGTCTTGTATGGACGTCTACTGAACTGGTGCAGACAACGGTGTGATGAACAAGAAGAGCAGTGCCGCCCAAAATGAGAACAAATGCATCGTTCAGAGAAGGAGAGGCCAAGGGCAGCACAGATCTGCTCTGGTCTTGCATTTCAGCAAAATGTCACCCAACATGTAAACATATTCATGTGACAGGCACCTCAAAGGTACAGCCGGCCAAAACAAAGATCAACACTCCAAGGATTTCCAGAACGTGGAACTCCAGAGATTTACTGTCTGGAAACAAAGAAGACCAACATCACAGTGACAGCTCTCACCATGACACTCACCTCACCTGACAGCAGCAGGTGGGCACGCGGGTCAACCTAACACTCAACGTGTCGCCACTCGCTGGCATCATGACAATGGATTTTAACATTTTATACAAGGGATAGTTGTGAAAAGGCACTACATACATTGGATCAATGTGAACGACAGATGAATATGAAAGACATTAAAAAGACTTCATTGACCCCGAGGAGACACTGTAGTATTACAGCAGACAACATCAAATAATGCACATAATAATTCATTTCCTGGCAGCGGCTAACTCCTCAAGGGCATTGGACCTGGGAGACGCAGTGAGAACTGAGCAATTTATCTGCTTGATGGATCAGCTTTAAATGAGATTGGAAACATTAACAAAAGAGCATTGATGGAGGACACACCGTGTAAGTACTGAGAGTTGCCTCAAGGCAAAATCTAAACCCGCAGTGAGAGTGAGGCCGGAGGGCCTGTGCTGTCTGCCAGAGAGAAAGACATGAGGGCAGGTAGTCAGGCCGGGGTGGAGGAGAAGGAGTGGCAACCATCAAGGATAACAAGAGGTGGTGCCGAAGAAGCACAAAACTCAGCAGCAGGGGCTAAGTTGGCGAGCAACAAGACAGTGAGACCCTTGGGCCCAGTGTTTCTCTTTACTGGACTGGCAGTGCCCCTCCTGCCCTGGGAATATGATTGGTTTTGTACAGTCTCTCACTCCTAAATGAAGTATAAAGTATATAAAGTATATAGATAAAGTATCTATCTATCTATCTATCTATCTATCTATCTATCTATCTATCTATCTATCTATCTATCTATCTATCTATCTATCTATCTATCTATCTATCTATCTCCTGGTGTCTGGCAGAGGCCAAGAAGGCATTGGTATTTTCTGGGTGCGGAGCTGCAGCTTGGCTTGGCTTGAAGTAAATCCCAGTTTGCATTTGTTACCCATGTCTTGGGCCTTGTGCCCTGTGTTCTGCTACAGCTCTGCTTTTAAAGTGAGGCTTCAAAGTGGTCCATCTGTACACACGTCTTCTTATGTGTTAAATCCAGTTCAGAGTCACTGGTGGCTGAAGCCTATCCCAGCAGCATCAGGAGCCAGGCTGGAGCCACTTGTGGATGCGGTGCCAGTCCAAGGTAAAGATGGCTTGTGATCTGCATGTTTGATCTCCTCGACACTGTCACAGCCATTTTTGCCTTGTCAGCATCCACATTAAAAGATGGAATGATGTATTCAGTTTGTCCTCCTTCATGGCCTCAGATGGCTGAGCCAAATCACTGCACTGCCTTTATAAAAACCGAGCTTCAGAGATGCCATCATTACCGTCAGTTGGACACTGAGGGAGCAGTGTCACCAGGAAAGCAGCAGGAACGCAGCACGCAGCCTGTCACAGAGCCCATGGCATGATGCCAACGAGACTGTCACGCTTCCATGTTTCCAGAAGAATGTGACCTGATGAAATGTCACAATTCTGGCTCTTTGTCATTTCTCAGAATTTCAGAAATTTCAGAAATTTCCATTTACAGAATCATTAGGTAGGAATTTAACACCAGGAGCAACTTAGCGTAATTCAGTGTACTTTAATAAACCTACAGAGATCTCTTCATGTGATGAAGGTTCAAGAACAAGTACAACATTCGGCAGCACAAGAAGCCACCTGTCACAAAGCACCATTGTCATTATTTATTGTCAGGGTGGTGGAATTGAAAAAGTGAAACATTAAGGGGATCTGTGAGTGTCTTTAGTTTTACAAACCCACCTACTGTGCTTCAGGGTGAAATGGCCACACCATTGCAGCAGTAAGCGACATTCTCCCTTCTGCTGGGATGGATTCCAGTCCCTCTGGCCCCCTCATTTGGATCAAGTGGATCTAAGAATATAACATTGTGATGCAAGGTGGCGCAGTGGTTAGCACTGCCATCTCCTAACTCTGGTAGACTGGGTTCAAATCCTGGCCCCACTGCTGTCTGTCACCCATATCCAGGATGTTGTCACCATAGGCTCCAGTCCCCTGTGGCCCTGAGTTGACATAAGTGGGCTTAGCAGATGGCTGATAGATGAGGGGACATGTAGTGTACTTCACTTTGAGTCTTACTCATGGCACAAAGCTCTCTGCTCCACGCCACACTGAGTCAGGGATTGAGCTTCACATCCATACTTCACTCTCATTGGCCCAAAAAGGAAAATGAACACTTGTCAAAGGTAAAATGCTTAAATCAAATAGGCCACAAGCTAAATTGAAACTGGACATCTGCCACCTTGACATGACATGTCTCCTCTTAGTGAATTCATAGGCAGGACTGGCAGGACAGGCACCGCTGAACCCATGATGAAATAAAAGAGTCGAAAAGTTAGAGGGCTGACTACTATTGGGGGGCATTAAGGCAAAGTTGTGCAGTGGGGATATTGGGAGTCGTCAGGTAGCGTGCCACCCTGTTATGTATATGTAAAAATTTAATACTAAATATAAGTTCTATTTAATGTTTCAAATAATTGCATTGAATGTGTTATGTGCCTGCACCCTGGTATTAAGGTGCACGTTATAACCGGAACTTGTTTATATACATAAAATGGTGGAAGTTTGGTAATTGCCGTATTTGTGTCTTTCTTTATTAACTTACTATTATACTGTTGGTTTAAGTGTAAAAACACAACACACCCAGACTGTTGAGTAACTTTCCATTCTTACTTAATGGGCACAGACAGTCAAGCCTGCAAATGAAGAGCTCTACTTAGAGGACAAAATGGAAGGATTGCCTTTTGAGAAACAAAGTCTGCACTTACTCAGGCCAGAATAAGGAGATCAGAAGGTTACATGGGGCTTTGGGGCAGACAGGACCTTCACTACTGAGGTAGGGTGCTGTCACATGAGTCCACAGCAAAGCCAAAGCCTGGAGAGCTCATCAAATACAACATGGAGAAGTGAAAGGAGACACTGCTAGTCTGAAATGCAAGGACAAGTGGGGCAACCTCAGCGGACCTCTGGGTTAACACAAGAAGGGTCATTTCTTTTTTGTATTTCATTGTATTTAAAATGATGCACTTGGACACTTCATCAGTGATGGCACAATGGACAGCCCTGAGGTGTGTCATGTCTATCAGCACCAGAAGCCCTCGGCCACCATGTGACCAAAAATGGCCCCTTCTGATTCACAGCCTTCTCGAGGCAATCCCTGCATTTATTTTCCTGCTGTCCTTTCTTCTGTGTCCTCTGATGATGCGTAGGAGACTGAAGACTTTGCACAGTGACTGATTTAAAGTGCCAATCTCCTCCTGTCAGCTCCAGCACAGTGGGTTTTATTTTTTAAGTATTTTATTTACACAGGAATAGTTAAAAGTAACACTACAAAAAAATAACAGTTCTACTGGCCTGGCTCAGCTGACTACTGATGGCTTTCCTGTTCTGCAGTTCATTAAATGAGACAAAGGAAATCCCCGAGACTGATAACACAACAGGGGGGTATTGGTGTGGGGAGGAAACATGTGGGGAGGCGAGGTAAGAATGGGACGCCAGCACTGTCCCAGTCTCTGTTTCCTTCAGAATGGAGGAGAATACCCCAAAGATAAGTGACATCACATCCGGTCATGACCTCAGTAGCTCCGCCTCTCCGTTTTCCTCCCATACTTAAAACCATGCCAGCTAGTAAGTCTCTGAAGAACATGGATACCCACATTGAGAAGGAGGTTTGTGACAGCAGAAGGCCATATTATCTATTGTGGGATATAGCCAGCCATTCATCCCGGCCAATACCCCCAGGCCGCTAGATGGAGCCCTCCTTGCAACGTGGAGATGCCCCGAATTCCAGCAGGGCATCATGGACTATGGAGTTTTAATACACAGCCCTGCTGGATAACATCAGGGTCACCAGGGGATGCTGCAGGGAGACACAGACAAGTGTCAAGTAAATCAAGTAAATCCTAGTCACATGGTTGAAACAAATAAAGTGCTTCCAGGGTGATGAAGAAAAGAAGTTTTTACTTGACCCAGAAGTGATAGAAAGTCACATGGACTGAGGGACAGAAACACTTCCGGGTCACAGACTATAAAGGACTCTGGGAAATCCCAGACGGACGAGCTGAGCTGGGTGGAAGGGTGGCAACGTGTCTGGGAGTGTAGGATTGTGATTAGTGATTATTGATTTATTAAGTATTGTGGAGTGGAGGGTGCTTTGTGCACATTTATTATTATAATAAATAACATTTTGGATTTTTATCTGGTGTCTGACGTTTGGTCTGAGGGTTCAAGGGGTCACGGGGACCCATAAACTGTCACATTATGTAGACCTCCTGTCCACCTAATTTTTTGATCACTTCTTTTGTTTCCACTATCAGATATTAAATGGGACTTCCTATCTGTTTTTCTGTCTTCTTTTCATCTTTTATAATTTATCACAAGAATAAGAATTCACTGAAAACTCAATATATCCAAAAAATCATTTCAATAAGGCGAATGAGTGAGATGCTACTTTTAAAGAAACTGAAAATGTAAACGAAACATCAAAGTTAGCACTGAATTCTTCAATAGATGAAATGAAATAATTCTTCAAAATGTTTCCATAGTTTTCCCATCATGCTGTGCACTGGGGAAAAAATGGTCATAGTCACCAGACTCCTTATCTTGTTTCCCACAAGCTCATGTTCAATCACAAACACTTGATCCCTGACGGGCTTGTCTCATTTACTGCTAGTTGCTTCTCTTTTCCTGTAGTATCCTGCCCGTCCTGTATTTCCAGTTTGCACTTGCCTTCCTCATTTCTCAATGTCTATTGTAAAATATCTGCCTGCAGGTGCTGATGGGATGCACTTGCTTCAGTTGTTAGATTTGTGTCCAGATGGCACTCCTTCCTGTTTTATTCAGGTGGCCAGATGCCACCAGCAGGTCTCTGAACTCTTTCTTTAACTGTGACATCCGACTTCACCCCTTCAATTCTCTCATTGCTTTCCATTTTTCCAGATGGGGGGGCGTTCTGTCCATATGTTGGCTTCCTGCCGGTGTGCCCGTTGTTTTGTTTGCCTTAGGATTCACATTGCTAGTTTTGGGTACATTTTCAGAAGATGTATGTACATGGTGACAAAAGTGCCTGCTGCTCATTTTTTTTTTGGTCACATCTTTATTTCTTGTAAGTGAGCATTGCAGATTATCGACACTTGATTTAAGTGTCACCTGACTCCAGTGCAACTTCCTTCGTGTCTTCAGTGCAGGTCCAGATGTTCCTTTGCTGGTGGTAATGACTCACCACATGGACTTGAAAAGCCTCACTTGCGTTAAATGATGAGGAAGGCAGCTGGGGAATTCACATGCCAGGATACACACTAAATGACCGACTGCACAAGGTTTGTCTTCACACCGAGGACCAGACATACACGGAGTAAAGCATCAAGCAATGTGATTGGCTGTAGGACCTCAACTTGACGTTGGAAGGTCTGACTGGCTGGGCTGTGCCAAGTGGCCTATTATCATCTAATCTTTACTTATCTTTTTAAGTTCTGGCACTTTCCATTCATTGTCCTACTGGTTATTGCTGTGCTGGGTAAATACAAGATAAGAGGGAAGAGACGATGATCTTGGCACATTTTTCCAGTGCATGGTGAGTGGCATCATCCATTAAAGGATGGTGTAAAGCTCCATGACTTTTCCAACAATTCCCAGTCATAGCCTACATTTCCATAATCTGAGTGAGAACCAAACAGTTGAGCCTCCTGCCCACACCTGCCAGTCAGTAGTGTGGCATCTCCACTGACTCAGCCATAGCACTTTATTCAAAGTAAATGTCTGTCCATCCTTCATAGGGAGCTAAAATGTGTCGAAGTTTCATTTAGGGTTCACAAAGGCACACTTTTACTTTCATAGTCTCATTCCAAAGTGGATTGAAAATGACAAAATCTTAATTTGAAGCTTTGAGATAGTTGTTTCCTTAAGAGGCGATTTGCTCTCTGGAAATGTGTTCTTTTCAATTGCAGCGTTTTAATTAACCTGAATTTAAATAATTATAAATAAAAAAAAGGTATTATCCCCACCCAGCATGCAATATGACGGTAACAAGATTACACAAGAAGTATAAAGGATAATCTAGCTAACTTTACTGACGGGTTCACGCGGTATTACAGACGGGAAACTTATGACAGACTCTACCAAGCATGTGGGTGTCTTGACCTACGCAGTCTGCCATCTTTCGTCGCCACGCTGAAAGGATTTTCACCGAATGGAAGACATAATCTTCTGCCCGGCAGCTTCAAAGTGTTGGCCGTAGGTCCATCCTTATATTCTGGTTGCTCCATGTGCAGGCTCTTTCTCTGGATCCAAACAAGGACAGGAAAGGACTCAAACCCCACCTTCAAAAATACAGGAATAGCACAATGCCTACATGCAGTTCTCATTCTCTCAACAAGGAAAGAGGATGGTGTACTGACAGAGGACAGAAATATACTAGTCTGTCTTTAGGCTGACTATTCAATTCTCCACTTGTCTTTGGCTCTCTAGTCCTGTGCTTGGCTCGGCAATTCTAAATGCTGATGCTGAGCCCCTGTGTACCATACTTGGTCTGACTGTATGAATGAGTCCATAACAGTGGGCACAGAGAACAGTGACATTAAACTTAATAACAAAACATATTATAACAATAGTGACCAAAACCGTCTGGCATGGGATAGTCAGGCTCCATTGTGGTTCATTTTAACACACAAGCAACATCAAGGCGTCAGGCAGAGCAATAAACTAGTGGAGGAAACACAGCAAGCACCAGAGCACAAAAACTTAAGGGCAGTTGTGCTCATTGCAGGCCATGGAGTTGACATTTCAAGTTCCCTGGACATTCCTACTCTCCACATTTCTTGACACATGATCCCAGGCATCGATGGCTCTCTGCGTGAAGAACATTCCAAGGATTGTGTGAAATTTCCCCTCACCTCCTTACAAATTTCTTGAGTGCTCTTCCATTTTGTTCTCTGCTGCCTGTCTTGTCATTTTTGTCATCGCTGCTATCTACTTATTTAACACTAAGGATGCTTTCCAAGTCTGTCTTGTGGGTCATCACTGCATGGACGGGAACATCTCAACAAGAGCAAAATTACACTGGAGTCAGTGGTGAAACTTTGGAGTGCTCATCTCACAAGGTATAAGAGAAGACCTGAGAAAATGTACTGAGCAGCTGGCACGTCTTGTGCCCTGTATGCCATCTAATTCACCCAAAACCAACAAACTGGACAATGGCCTAAGGGATACACAAAAGCGGGCACAGATCAATGGCAGGAACCCAACATATAAAATGAATGACTCCAGTCTGGAGAACAAGAGAGCACCTTAGATCTTAAGGGGTGAAGTCAAAATTAGGAATGGACTGGAGACAACTATCCAGCACATGCCCAGAGATTAAAAGAAAATTGTGAAGTTAGGGGTTGAAAAAGGAACCTAAGAGAACAATACAATACAATACAATACAATTTATTTTTGTATAGCCCAAAATCACACAAGAAGTGCCGCAATGGGCTTTAACAAGCCCTGCCTCTTGACAGCCCCCCAGCCTTGACTCTCTAAGAAAACAAGGAAAAACTCCCCAAAAAAACACCTTGTAGGGAAAAATGGAAGAAATCTCGGGAAAGGCAGTTCAAAGAGAGACCCCTTTCCAGGTAGGTTGGGTGTGCAGTGGGTGTCAAAAAGAAGGGGGTCAATACAATACAATACACAGAACAGAACAAATCCTCAATGCAGTATGAAAATAAAAATTTTAGAAGTACGGAGCAGAATGCAACAGTAGATGATATCCCATAATAGGATGTGGATTTGTTTAGAGTTCTGAAGACCTCATCCATCAAGCTGCCTCCTCCATTTGGCCATTCCATGGCTGAAACAGCGCTGGGCCAGCCAATCCAATGAAAGGACCCCTCCATCCCATGATTCCTGCAATCCTCCATCAGGGATGACTTTACCTTAGTCAGGCAAAACAACTTGGCAGGTGGGCCGTGGCACCAAGTGCCACATTTGAGTACCGAGAAGAGAAACAGAATAGGTGAGGGTTAGTATCCAATTATAACTCTCATGTTACTTATGTTTTAGTGCTAATGACTAACAACAGAGATGCTGTCTTTACAGTTAATCAGCAGCTCTAGTCAGGGTGTGCTAAACTGAAGTAGTGAGTCTTCAGCCGGGATTTAAAAGCAGAGACCGAAGGGGCATCTCTTATAGTAGAAGGCAGACCATTCCACAGTTTAGGGGTCCTGTAACTAAAAGCTCGACCTCCCACTGTTATTTTGTTAATCCTTGGAACCCTAGGCAGACCGGCATCTTGAGATCTTAATGTGCACTCAGGTTTGTAAGTCATGATAAGTTCGGACCTTGGCCATTTAATGCTTTATAATAAAGAGATTAACTCAACACACCAGAGAGTCTGACACATATGGAGAATGTGAATGCCTGCAGGCCAAGGTGAGACACAAGGAAGGTGAGTGAAAGCTGAAGAATCTGGTTGGACCGAGTGTTACTGGAAACAAGAAGAATGTGAGCCAGCAGGGCAACAAGTGTTTGGAATGAAAGATCTGCCAATCACGAGCCGGACACACATGAGACTGTGTGAAATACAAGCGGAACTTTGGCAACATCAGGCGATTCCTTCTCTGCATTCCTCCATAAACCCTTTGCAAATGTCTGTTTGCTGAAAATGAGCTTTACTCTCGTCTTCGATATTTTAAAGGAGCTGAGAGGCTGTGGTGAGTTAATGTGCAAAGGGGACACACACCATGAAAACATGTGCTTTATCTTGCTGGCCAAATGCGCACCACACATGCACACCTCAAAGTGTTAGTGAAGAATGACGCTTAAAAGATAAGAGCATTCAAATATTTTAGACAAGGAATGGCTATTTGACTCAATAACTTCAAAAAGTCAATTTTTGAACTGAATTTCCTCACTGTCCTGCTGCCCACCCTACTTGGTCATTTCTATTGCATCTCTGGTTCTCTGAGTGAAAAATGACTTTGTAGCTTTTCCGTCTGTATTCCCGTATTGTTTTTGAAAATCTCATTTTAAGGTGACAGCTCCAGCCACAATCCTAATTCCCTTCATGATTTCAAGCACTTCAGTCATTTCCCTTCCTAATCTCTACTTGCTTAAGCAGAAAGGGCTCAACTCCTTCAATCCCTCCTCATAGCTCATTCCTCTTATGTCCTGCGTCAGCCCAGTTGCTCTCCGCTGAACTTCTCTAGCACTGCTTTGTCCTTTTATAATGTGGAGATCAAAATTGCGTGTAATACTTCCGGTGAGGCCTTGCTGTGTATTATAAAGCTTAAGCGCATCAGGGCGTTATATAACCAAACACCCTGTTAGCCTTCTTGGTCATTTCTGTCCACTTTCTGGATGTGGATGGTGACCACTCCTACCAGGTCCTTCTCATAAGCTGTACTTTTCATTTTCAGACCTCCTATTGTGTATTCCAACCTCCAACCTTCCTACATGTCATACTTTACATTGCTGACATTAAATTTCATTGTCCACAAATCTGCCCAAGCCTGTCTGTTGTCAAAGTCCCTCTGTGATGATTCAACAGATTCTCAATGATCTGGCAATCCACCTGTCTTGGTATCATCTATAAACTCACCCAGCTTGTTCTTTACATTTCCTTCAAAATCATTTATATGTAATAAAAATAGCAGTGCACTGAACCCTGCTGGACACCATTCTTAAACTCAGCCAATTCTGATAAGGTTCCCTGCCCTACCAGCCTCTGCTTCCTGTGTCTGAGCCAATTCTGCACTCATCTAAAAAATCACCCTGAACTCCCACTTTTTTTAGTTTGATGCCCAATCTCTCATGCGCCACCTTATCAAATGCTTTCTGAAAATCAAGATAAGACAGACAGACAGATAGATAGATAGATAGATAGATAGATAGATAGATAGATAGATAGATAGATAGATAGATAGATAGATACTTTATTAATCCCAAGAAAAAATTCACATACTCCAACAGCAGCATACTGATACAAAAACAATATTAACTTAATGAGTAATAAAAATGCAGGTAAAAACAGACAATAACTTTGAATAATGTTAATTATTCAAACATCAAACATCCTGGTGGAATTGAAGAGTCGCATAGTGTGGTGGAGGAACGATCTCCTCAGTGTGTCAGTGGAGCAGGACGGTGACAGCAGTCTGTCGCTGAAGCTGCTCCTCTGTCTGGAGATGATCCTGTTTAGTGGATGCAGTGGATTCTCCATAATTGATAGGAGCCTGCTGAGTGCCTGTCACTCTGCCACAGATCTAACACTGCAAAGAAAATTACACAGTTTGTAACCATGGCTTCTAAGCAAGTGAAGTGTGGTGAGAAGAAAGATTTGCAGAAAATTGAAATCGAAGTAAAGAAAGAAATTATTGAAAAGTATGAGCGTGGAGTTCGTGTTACTGATCTTGCCGCCGAGTACAAGAAATCAAAACCTACGATTTCGACTATTCTAAACCAGAAAGAATCTATTAAAGCAGCTGATGTTGCAAAAGGACTTACAGCATTAACCAGGCAGAGGCCTCAAGTGCTGGAAGAGGTGGAAAAACTGTTTACCAGTTTACTCATTTATCAATTTGAGAACCCTCGTGCTTTCAAGCAGCACAATGTAAACAAAGCCAGACTGCCAGTGATGTGGAGGGCAAACACGAAGGGTTGGGTCACAAGGACTTTGTTTTTGGAATGGCTGCACAAGGCTTTCGCTCCCACCAGCTAAACAGCTAAAAACACCAGAAACCCAAGAAATCACAAGAGAGAAAACACCTGAAGGAAAATATCCCTCCATCGCAGAGCCAGACTCTCCCTCAAAACTGTTACCTCCTGTCCACCCATTTTCTCCTCACTTCATGCCAGACCTCGACTCATGCAAGGTTAGTTTTCTTGGTGGTTTATGGTTAGTTTTTGTATTACGGATTTTTCAAAAGTTCATTTTTCGGTTTGTAGTGTGAATTGTTGCAGTGCTACTTTTCTCGTTTTTCAAATGTTCCTTTTTTTCCCCTGTGCTTAAAACTCATTAAAAAAAAGTGTTTATACAGCGATGGGTTGCAAGGCTATAGCGTGAACTCCTGTAAATGTTACAGGGAGAGAGAGAGAGAGAAAGGGCACATGCAGCTGAGCAGGGAGCCTGGGTGTTTGTGTCAGTGTTATTCAATGTTTTTACATTAGTTTACTATTACACTGTGCATTCTATGATGTAATTAACTATATTTGTGCTTAAAAATCTTTAAAAAAATATATTTACATACAGTTTGTACGGTCCGGAACGGATTAATTGTATTTACATGCAATCCTATGGGGGAAATTGCTTCGGTTCACGACAAAATCGGTTTACGACCAGAGGTTTGGAACAAATTATGGTCGTGAACCAAGGTTCCACTGTAAATCATTTTTTAAGCAATTAGATTCAACTATAACCTCATTTATTTGGAACTCATAACACTCGCGTTTCCAAAGAGCGACCCAACAGAGACCTCAGGCAGAAGGTGGCATGGCTCTACCTAATTTTCAGTTTTATTAATGGGCAGCAAACATACAAGCCATAAAAACCTGGATACAAATAAATGAACATACGCAGGCTTGGTCCGCAATAGAAGTAAAATCCTGTAGTACTTCTTTATATTCCCTGCTCTGCTCTCCAATAAATGAAAGTTATCGCAAATATACTAATAACCTAATTGTGCTTTACTCACTCAGAATATGGAACCAACTTAGAAAGCATTTTAAGATGGAAAATCTTTTATCTGTGGCACCCCTGCAGGAGAACCACCTCTTTCAACCTTCGCAAACATATCCAGTTTTTAATACCTGGAAAAGATTTGGGATTAAATTGCTCAGAGATCTTTATATAGACAATATCTTTGCATCCTTTGAACAATTACGTTCCAAATTCAACCTCCCAGCTACACATTTCTTTCACTATCTTCAAATTAGAAACTTTGTTAAACAAAAACTGCCTGATTTTCCTCATCTCGTACCCTCCAACAAGCTGGAAACAATACTGCTCAATTTCGAGGACCTAGAAACCATTTTTGCAATACTGTATATAAAATTTTATTAGAGTCCCTACCTTTCAAAGACCCAAGAGGACATTGGGAAGAAGATCTCTTAATCAATATATCAGAAAAGGAGTAGAAGGTAGCAAAGCAGAGAATTCACTCGAGCTCCATATGCGCAAAGCATAGAATTATTCAACTAAAAATTATATATTGAGCTCATCTGTCTCGCTTAAAACTGTCCAAAATGTTTCCAGGGCAAGATCCAACCTGCGAATGCTGCAACCAAGCTCCTGCCTCACTGGGTCACATGTTCTGGGCCTGCACCCAACTAACATCATTTTGGACCAAAATTTGTAAGTGCCTTTCAGACAGCCTTGAGGTCACAATCCCTCCTAACCCATTAACTGCTGTGTTCGGTGTTCTTCCAGACAGGACTTGAAATGGAGAAGGACAAGCAAACGGTGATTGCATTCACTACATTTTTGGCACGCAGACTTAAATTGTTAAATTGGAAGAATCCTAACTCTCCTCTGATAAGTCAGTGGGAAACCGATGTTTTATATTATTTGAAATTCGAAAAAATCAGTTTCTCCGTTAGAGAATCTGTACAAAATTTTTTGAAAACCTGGCAGGATCAAATCAATAATATTTTAGAATATGAAGAAATAATTATTTCCGCATTTCTTTTCCTTCTTCATTTATTTATTTATATTTATATATATACATATATATTTTCCTTTTTTTTGTTTATTTTTGCCCTATTAAAAAGCCCTAAGCAATTCTCCTTTGGCCATGCTCTCCTTCTTAAGGGTGGGGTTTGATTTGTCTTCAGTTCTTTTTTGTATTAATTGACCTATTTGTATGGAATGATTACAATAAAATTAACAAATAAAATTAAAAAAAAAAAAACAAAAAACGATGGGTCCTGATATTTGCTACTGAAGCTTTTCTTTAATAATTGCTTACTAGCCTATAGTTGTGTGGATCTGCCCTGTCACCCTTTTTATGTAACGTGATGACATTTGTCATTTTCCAGTCCTCCAGTTGGAATTTCCCCAGTACCCAGTGACTTCCTAAAAATGTGAGTCAAGGGTATTCAGGATAGAATTGAGAGTGTAGAGGTGATTGAACCACTAGGTGACCATAATATAATATATTTTGTAAAAGTGCAGATGCAAAGACTAAAATTGTTAAGTTGAAGTTTGGTAGGGCTAATTTTGAGCAGATGTGACAAAGTTTAAGTAGGATACACTGGGATAAGTTTTTAAGTGTGGAGACAGCTGAGGAGCAGTGGAACAGATTTAAAAATGTAATGCAGGACAGATACAGACCTAAATTTGGAGTTAATAGGAAACTAAAAAAACTCCATGATGGATTAATAAAGATTTAAAAAAGAAGTTGCAAAGGAAAAAACTGCTTTATAAGGCATATAAGAATAATGACTGCAAAGTGAACTGTAGCGTGTATGAGAACATGAGGGCAACCATCAAGAAGGATATCAAGGAGGCTAAAAGACAGTTGGAGAGGAATATAACAGATAAGGCGAAAGACGACCCTAAGAGATTCTTTCAGTATTTTAGTAGTAAAAGAACAGTCAAGGAGTAGGTGAAGTGCATCAGGAATAGTAAAGGGGAATTAAAAGATACAGACAGTGAAATATCGGATGCCCTAAACTTACATTTTTCTGAGGTGTTCACAAGTGAGCAAGTGGATAACCTCCCAGAGGTAACAGGGACTACTAAGGAGGTGCTGAGGGATTTGGAAATTGTAAAGAGACAGAAGAGCTGCTCAGATTAAATAGGCTGAAATCAAACAAATCACCAGGAGCAGATCATACTGACCCTCGAGTTCTTAAGGAGGCTAGCAAGTGCAGATAGAAACCCTTGGCACATATTTTTAGGAAGTCACTGCGCACTGGAGAGATTGAGAAGGACTGGAAAATAGCAAATATCATCCCATTATATAAAAAGGGTAACAGGGCAGATCAGAGCAACTACAGGCCAGTAAGCTTAACATGAAACGTCACAGGAAAATTAATGAAAGGAATTATTAAGGATAAGATTGAGCAACACCTGGCAAGGACAGGAGTTTAACTGAACAGTCAGCGTAGGTTCAGAAGAGGTAGGTTGTGTTTTACTAACATGCTGGAATTCTATGAGGAGGAAACAAAAGGGTACGATCAAAGTGGAGCAGATGATATTATTGATGTGGACTTTCAGAAAGCATTTGATAAGGTGCCACATGAGAGGTGGGCATCAAACTAAAAGAAGTGGCAGTGCAGGGTGATGTTTTTAGATGGGTGCAGAATTGGCTCAGACACAGGAAGCAGAGGGTGATGATGTGAGGAACCTCATCAGATTAGGCCAATGTTAAGAGTGGTGACCAGCAGGGGTCAGTGCAGGGGCCACTGCTATTTTTAATAAATATAAATTATTTAGATAGGAATATCAGTAACAAGCTGGTGAAGTTTGCAGATGATACCAAGATAAGTGGATTAGCAGGTAATTTGTAATCCGTTCTATCATCACAGAAGGACTTGGATAGCAGACAGACTTGGGCAGATTTGTGGCAGGTGTAATTTAATGTCAGTAAATGTAAAGAATTACACATAGGAAGTAAAAATGTAAGGTTTGAATACACAATGGGAGGTCGGAAAATCGAGAGTCCACCTTATGAGAAGGATTTAGAAGTCATAGTGGACTCTTAAGCTATCGACTTCCCGTATGTTCAGAAGCCATTAAGAAGGCTAACAGAATGTCAGGTTATATAGCTCCCTGATGTATGGAGTACAAGTCACAGGAGGTTCTGCTCAAGCTTTATAACACACTGGTGAGGCCTCATCTGGAGTCCTGGGTGCAGTTTTGGTCTCCAGGCTACAAAAAGGACATAGCAGCACTAGAAAATGTCCAGAGAAGAGCAACTAGGCAGGGGATGAGTTATGATGAAAAATTAAAAGAGCTGAGCCTTTACAGTTTAAGCAAAAGAAGATTAAGAGGTGACATGATTGAAGTGTTTAAAATTTTGAAGGAAATTAGTCCAGTGGATCGAGACGGTTATTTTAAAATGAGTTCATCAAGAACATGGGGACACAGTTGGAAACTTGTGAAGGGTAAATTTCGTACAAACATTAGGAAGTTTTTCTTTACACAAAGAACGATAGACACTTGGAATAAGCTACCAAGTAGTGTGGTAGACAGTAAAACACTGGGGACTATCAAAACTCAACTTGATGGTTTTTTGGAAGAAATAAGTGGACAGGACTGGCGAGCTTTGTTGGGCTGAATGGCCTGCTCTCGTCTAGAGTGTTCTAATGTTTATATCTGTACTCGCTAGCCTCCTTAAGAACTCAAGCATAAATATTATCTGGTCCTAGGGATTTGTTTGATTTCAGCCAATTTCATTTCAGTAGCTGTTCTCCCTCTGCAATTTCTAAATCCCTCAGTACCTCCTTAGTAGTCCCTGTTACTTCTGGGAGGTTATCTGCTTCCTCACTTGTGAAGACCTCAGAAAAATGCAAGTTTAGGGAATCCGCTATTTCACTGTCTGTATCTTGTAATTCCCCTTTACTATTCCCGATGCACTTCACCTCCTCCTTGACTGTTCCTTTACTACTAAAATACTAAAACAAACTCTTTGGGTCGTCCTTCGCCTTATCTGCTGTATTCCTCTCTAACTCCCTTTTAACCTCCCTTATGTCGCTTTTAATAGTTGCCATCATGTTTATATTTTCCCTACGATTCACATTGGATTTATTGGTCTTATTCACCTTACTCATCTGTATTCTCCTTTGCAGCTTCTTTTTTTAACTCCATTGTGAAGTTTATTTAAAATCTCCTACTAATTCCAAACTTTGGGATGTATGTCTCCTGCATTTTTTGCATAACATTGTTTTTTTTTTTTTTTTTTTTTTTTTAATTTTTATTAATTTTATTGTAATCATTCCATACAAATAGATCAATTTATAACTAAAAAAAAAATAAATTGAAAACAAATCAAACCCCACCCCTGAGAAGGAGAGCTTAGCCAAAGGAGAATTGCTTAGGGCTTTTTAATAAGGCAACAATAAACAAAAGAAAGGTAGAAATATATACAGTGGAACCTCGGTGCACAAACGCCTCGGTACACATACAACTCGGTTTACGACCAAAAAGTTTGCCAAACTTTTGCCTCGGTTCACGACCACACACTCGGTATACGAACAAGCCAGTTTCCCTTTCGGTTTGTGCGCGCTGATGATTTCCGCACGTGTTGCATTGTTCTCGGTCAGACATGAACTGCTGCAATGTAAGAGAGAAAGAGAGAGAGAGAGAGCAGGCAGGCTTGCGTGCTAGAGAGAGAGAGCGCATGGAGCTGAGAGCGAGCCTGTACGTGCAGCTGAGCAGGGAGCCTGGGTGTTTGTCAGTCTTATTCAATGTTTTTACATTAGTTTACTATTACACTGTGCAGTCTATGGTGTAATTAACTATATTTGTGCTAAAAAATATTTTAAAAAGTATATTTACATACAGTTCGTACGGTTTGGAACGGATTAATTCTATTTACATACAATCCTATGGGGGAAATTGCTTCAGTTCACGACCAATTCGGTTTATGACCAGAGTTTTGGAAAGAATTATGGTCGTGAACTGAGGTTCCACTGTACAGGTATATAAAAAATGGAGAAGGAAAATAAATGCAGTAATAGTTATTTCTCTTATTCTAAAATAATACTGATTAGATCCTGCCAGGTTTTGAAAAAGTTCCGTACAGATCCTCTAACTGAGAATTTGATTTTTTCCAATTTCAAATAATATAAAACATCGGTTTCCCACTGACTTATCAGAGGAGAGTTAGGATTCTTCCAATTTAACAAAATAAGTCTGCGTGCCAAAAGTGTAGTGAATGCAATCACCGTTTGCTTGTCCTTCTCCACTTCAAGTCCGTCTGGAAGAACACCGAACACAGCAGTTAATGGGTTGGGAGGGATTGTGACCCCAAGGCTGTCTGAAAGGCACTTACAAATTTTGGTCCAAAATGATGTTAGTTTGGTGCAGGCCCAAAACATGTGGCCCAGTGAGGCAGGAGCTTGGTTGCAGCGTTCGCAGGTTGGATCTTGCCCTGGAAACATTTTGGACAGTTTTAAGCGAGACAGATGACCTCGATATAAAATTTTTAGTTAAATAATTCTATGCTTTGCGCATATGGAGCTCGAGTGAATTCTCTGCTTTGCTACCTTCCATTCCTTTTCTTATATATCGATTAAGAGATCTTTTTCCCAATGTCCTCTTGGGTCTTTGAAAGGTAGGGACTCTAATAAGATTTTATATAATGCGGAAATGGTGTTTAATTCCTCGAAATTGAGCAGTATTTTTTCCAGCATGGTGGAGGGTACGAGGTGAGGAAAATCGGGCAGTTTTTGTTTAACAAAATTTCTAATTTGAAGATAGTGAAAGAAATGTCTATATATAGATCTCTGAGCATTTTAATCCCAAAACTTTTCCAGGTATTAAAAACTGGATATGTTTGCGAGGGTTGAAAGAGGTGCCACCGATAAAAGATTTTCCATCTTAAAATGCTTTCTAAGTTGTTTCCATATTCTGAGTGAGTAAAGCACAATTGGGTTATTAGTATATTTGCGATAACTTGAATTTATTGGAGCGCAGAGCAGGGAGTATAAAGAGGTACTACAGGATTTTAATTCTATTGCGGGCCAAGCCTCTGTATGTTCATATTTTTGTGTTCATGTTTTTATGGCTTGTATGTTTGCTGCCCAGTAATAAAACTGAAAATTAGGTAAAGCCATGCCACCTTCTGCCTGAGGTCTTTGTAGAGTCGCTCTTCGGATACATGGATGTTTTGAGTTCCAAATAAATGAGGGTATTGTTGAATCTAATTGCTTAAAAAATGATTTATTGATATATATTGGAATGTTTTGAAATAAAAAAAGAAGTGTTAGGAAGGATATTCATCTTAACAACGTTAATTCTTCCGGCTAGAGTGAGATGAAGGGTTGACCATCTATGCAGGTCTTGCTTAATTTTTTCCATACAGACGAAAAAATTTTGTTGATAAAGAGCTTTATGTTTACTTGTGATATTTACCCCTAGGTATTTAAACTGATCTGCTATGGTAAAAGGTAGAGTGTCCAATCTAATATTATATGCTTGTGAATTCACTGGAAAGAGTATACTTTTATTCAGATTAATTCTGAGACTGGATATCTTTTGAAATTCTGTTAGTGCTGTTAGAACTGCAGGCACAGTGTTTTCTGGGTCTGATATATATAAAACCATATCATCTGCATATAGAGAAATTTTCTGTTCCAGTCCTTCTTTGACAATCCCCTTTATCTGATAAGAATTTCGGCAGTGAACCGCCAGTGGTTCAATGGTGATTGCAAACAACAGTGGTGACAAGGGACATCATTGTCTGGTACCACGTTCTAGCTTAAAGTAGTCTGAGCAAATGTTGTTAATACAAACTGAAGTTTCTGGATTGGTATACAGTAGTTTGATCCATGCACAAATATTCGGGCCAAACCCAAATTTCTCCAATGCAGTGAAAAGGTAGTTCCATTCAATCATATCAAATGCTTTTTCTGCGTCTAATGATAGTAATATCTCTGGGGTGTTTGACTTTGCTGGTGAATATATAACATTAAACAAGCATCGGAGATTGGAAGATAGGTGTCGGCCTTTAATAAATCCAGTTTGATCCTGTGATATTACCGAGGGCAGCACTTTCTCCATCCTTCTAGCTAGAATTTTTGAGAGTATCTTAACATCATTATTCAGGAGTGAAATTGGTCTGTATGATGTACATTGTAACAAGTCCTTATTTTGTTTAGGAAAGACAGTAATTAATGCTTGATGAAATGTTTGAGGTAGCATTTGGTTGTCTCTAACTTCTGTAAATGTTGCCAATAAGAGGGGAGCTAGCTGAGTGGAGAATTTCTTATAAAATTCAACAGGGTAACCATCAGGGCCTGCTGATTTCCTGCTTTGTAGTGACTTTATAGCATCTAGTAATTCTGTTAGCGTCAGAGTTTTATCCAGTTCCTCAGCACTTAAAGCATCTATTTGTGGTGTTTGTAATGTATCCAGAAATGCATTAGATTGTGTGTTGTCTTCTTTGAACTCAGTAGAATATAAGGATTTATAATAATCTCTAAATGCGTGCATTATATTTTTATGGTCAATGATTTCTTCTCCATTTGTGTTGGTGATTACTGGTATTGCATTGCGAACTTCTTGTTTGTGAATTTGTTGACCTAAAAGCTTATTAGCTTTTTCTCCGTGTTCATAGTAATGATGTCTTGACTTATAAATAAGTTGTTCAGTTTCTTTAGTTGTTAAGATGTTAAGTTCTGTATGCAGGGCCTGCCTTTTCCTATGAAGAGCTTCACTTGGATGCCTGGCTTGTTCTTCGTCTATTCTAGTAATTTCACTTCTTAGCTCTGACACTTTCTTGGTTTCTAATTTTTTTCTGTGGAAAAGATATGAAATAATCTGTCCTCTTAAGAAGGCCTTTAGAGTTTCCCAGAGTGTTCCTGCAGAAACCTCTGTGGGCGTGTTTGTCTCTAGGAAGAAGATGATTTGTTTGGATATAAATTATGTGCAGTTCTCGTCTGCCAATAGAAGAGGGTTAAGACGCCATCTGCGAGGTGAGTGTGAGGGGCTTAATGATTTTAGCTCCAAGACTAGAGGGGCATGGTCGGAGATAACAATTGTGTCGTATTTGCACGATTTAATCGTAGGCAGGGAATTATTATCTATAAAAAAATAATCAATTCTTGAGTAGCTATAATGCACTGGTGAGTAGAACGAATATGTTCTTGAGTTTGGGTTAAGAAACCTCCAGGAGTCTGATAAGTTGTGGTCAGTTACAAACTGTGTAATTGTCTTTGCAGGGTTAGATGTTGTCCCCCCTGTCACAGGAGTCCTATCTAAGAGTGGATTAAACACACAATTAAAGTCCCCAGCCATTATAATTTTATGAGTGTTCACATTGGGAATGGATGCAAATAGATTTTGCATGAATTCCTTATCATCGACATTGGGTGCATAAACATTTATCAAAATCATTTTACTGTTAAATAAGTTGCCCATGACCATCACATATCTCCCTTCAGGGTCCGACACTACCTCTGATGCTACAAATGGAACTGTTGTGTGTATGAGAATTCCTACCCCTCTAGTTTTCTTTGTAAAGCTAGAATGGAACATTTGGCCAGTCCAGTCTTTGTGTAGTCTGAACTGATCCTTGCTTAGTAAGTGGGTCTCCTGTAGAAATACTATTTTAGCGTTTAAGCCTGTTAGGTGAGTGAATACTTTCTTTCTCTTTAATTTCTGATTCAGGCCTTTAACATTCCAGCTCACAAAGTTAACTGTCCCATCATGGAGACATTGATTCTGAGTTTTTAATGTCATTTTATAGTCTTAACTGGTCACTACCAGTTTTAATCTTAATTTCAAAATTCCCCATGACTTATTGCATTTTAGCCTATTGTTACATTGATATTTATAGTTATAAGGATTAGAAGAATAGATTAGATATAACCTGCTTTCCTTCTCTATCCCCTTTATCCCCCCCATTTTGCCTCCCCACATGAGGCTTGACCCCACTTCGCGATGTCCCAGTCCTCTGACATACGAAGAGACAAAGCATGTCCAAAACAAAACAAACCCCACCCCGCAGCGACGTTAGAGAATTAAAACAAAGAGATATCTATTGCAGCTGAATTCTAAATACTATCTGCCGAAAATATAATCATTAACAGTCTTTAAGCTTAAAATAATCTTCAGCAATTTTAAAATATTAAGATATTAAGATAATAAAAAAAAGAACCTTGGGAATGATTTTAAAAAGTAGTGTAGGATAAACATAGTAAATCCTAATGTAATAGTATAATGTAATAGTAGAAGTAGTAGAAATAGCAATAAACCAAGTGTATGATGTTAAACAGTCTACTTTAAGGTAGTAAAAAACAAAAGAAAAAAAAAAACAAATCCTACTTTAATTACTTCCACACTTCCACACTCACGTCTATAAATATAATTAAGACGTAAACATATAATTTCCAAGTAAAGAAAAGGATGTATAATTATAATACCAGTCTCTTTAAAAGTGGATCCGAGAGCAGATGATAGGTCCTTCCCATGTCTTGACAGAATATGGCTCCTTATTAACTTTCAAAAAAGTGTCGGAAACAGTTTCTTTAGTTCCTTTTTAGCTTCCTCCTTACTTGGAAATACATAATATTGGTCTTGAACTTCCACTTTCAGTTTGGTGGGATACAAGAGGCTGTATTTGATATCGGCTTTCTGTAGAAACTTTTTAATGTTAAAGTAGGCTGCGCGTTTTGCAGCTGTTGATGGTGAGAAGTTGTGGAAAATACAAATAAGATTATTTTCAAATATAATTTCTTGCTTGTGTCTGAGAAGTGCCATCACATCAAGCTTACATCGTAATCGCTTGAAGCAGACAATAAAAGACCTAGGTTTAAAGGTGTTTAATCTGAGTATGAGATAAGTAGCTGCTATCTCAATGTCAAGTTTAAAATCATCTCCAATTATTTTAGAAAGTAATTCTACTGCAAATTTCACTGGGTTTGGGCTTTATCGTTTCTCAGGTATACCCTCAATTTTTATATTGTTTCTTCTGCACCCATCTTCCAGGGCCACAAGTCTGTCTCCGAGTTTTTTGCATTCGGAATTCGCAGCTGTAGCTTTTTTATCGGCGTTAGACGCCAATTGTTCCGCTGTTTCAACTCGAGCCGTGAATGCCTGCTTAACGTCATCCAGCTGATCTGTAACGTCATTAATCTGGTCGGCAAGCATTTTCAGTTTGGATCTATTTTCTTCGATGTGTTCCTCTAATTTCTCCAACATGCCTTTAAAGTTCACGTCAAAACGTTTAAATACACGCGTTTCCCGGTCTTTGTTATCCTTCTTAAGCTCGTTCTTAAGCTCAATGTTCGCCTTCTTAAGCTCATTCTTGTTATCCTTCTTAAGCTCATTTATAGCCGTAGCCATGGCAGAGGCCAGTGTAGCGATCATCTCTTTCATTTCAGTTTTCAGTTCGGACAGTTCGTTTCAGATTTTGTGCTCCACGAGTGGAAATGCAGCTCCTGTTACAGCAGGTGCTGCGGGCTCATGATGAGTAGATGAGAGCACATCCTGCAGGGCCTTCTCTAGTCTCGGATGATCCTCAGAAATCGGTGCTCCATCGCGACCTGTATTACTTGCACCTTCGCTCCCATTTTCACTCTCGACTGGAGACGATACAATGGAGCGGGGTCCCAGGAAATCTGCGCATTCATCTGCCTGTTCCAGGTCAGTCTCCGAGAAGCCATACCTCACACTCGGGCCGGATGTCTGTCCAGACTTTGATGAAGCTTTAAGTTTCTTTTCCGGTTCTTTCTGACATTTCTTCTTGTTACTCATGCTTGCATATTGTAGTGGAAGTTCCTTGGTCGGATTAAATACAGGATACCTCTAAATAATATGAAATACGTGGGAAAATAAAGCCGCTGCTAGTGGAGCTCTGCTTCAGACGTCCATCTCCTATAACGGACGAGATCAACCTGCATTAAATATGGAGACAGTCAAGGAGCAATGGAACAGGTTTAACAATGCATAACATTGTTAAACCTGTTCCATTGCTCCTTGACTGTCTCCATACTTAAACTCTTATCCCAGTTTGTGTCTTTTAGACTTTGTCGCATCTCCATGAAGTTAACGACAGGCATTCATATTTTCTCCATGTTGAGATTAGAATTGTGTTATTGACCTACTGCCTGGGCTTCCATTACCCAAAGGGAAAATGTTTGCAGTTTTCTAACTAGAAGTTGAGGTTAGATGAATACATTCAAGAAGATTACAAATTTGATTTATTATTATATAGTCCATTGTAACTTTTCCATTATTTCACCTAACCCTTCTTTAACCAGAAAAAGTCAAATAAGAAATGCATTTGATCAACCTGTTCACCGAAGCTTCCAAACTTTGACTTCCAGATTCTAATCTATAATTTTTTAATCTAAATTGAAGCATTAAATTTTAGAGTTGGAACTCTTTTATTTAAAATAAATTCCAAATTTTTGTAAATTCCATCCTTTTCATGTTTTTTTGAGAAAATTAACTTCAGTGGAGCAAAAGTACATTATTTGATGTCATAAATTGTTATCCATTAGATTGGCCTGGGAAGAGCTGCATGTTTATTCACCTGGAATGTACAAAATGTCAATTCATGATTTTTGTGGATCAAATGAATTTAGTGTCTTTGAAGATGACAAAGAAATTTAATTCCAGACATATTGGTTGGGCTTCATTTTTATTATTATTATTATGATTATTAGTATTATTATTATTACCACGCTTCTATTAATTTCACCTGTTTGTTTTCTGGTACAAATCTTGTAATCGGTATTTAACTCACTTCCTATTGTCCAAATGACTTGAAATTTTGCACACTTACTCACTTCCGATGACAATACATGAATCAATAATCAGTTTAACTAATTGATCAATTAATCCATGTTAATTAAGAAATGAAATTTTCATATGAATAATTGTTCAAGATTTCACCAGTAGATGGTGTCCACTGATAGACCATAGGGTCTTCCCTTTTTGCATCTTGTATGAAGATGTGTGGCATATAAACATCAAAGGGAGTGTTAAAATATCGATTACAAAATTATACTAAAACAAGCCCAAGACTAAAAAGTTGAAAATAATATATTTAAAAAATACTTTTAAAAACGTTTATATTAAGTTAAAAAGTGTACTGAAAAGTAAAAAATAAGTCTCTCATACATCACTTGTAAAAAAAAAATAAAAGTGTGGGTGCTTTTTATCAATAAAATCTTAGAAAAAACGTGCACCTTTTATTTTACAAGTGATGTATGAGAGACTTATTTTTTACTTTTTAGTACACTTTTTAACTTAATATAAGTGTGGTTTTTAAAAAGTATTTTTTATATATATTTTATTATCAGGTTTGATTTTGTTGTTTCCTACAAACCTGGGGATAAAAATGGAAAAGCTGAAGCTCTTTTGTGTATGTTTAATCTAGACGGACCTCTAAGAACACCTGAAAAAATTCATCCCCAGAAAGATTTTTGGGATTCACCAATATGACAACATGTCCTGATTATCCGGACTGTTTGTTCGTTCCAAGGGAAGATTACATGTTGCTCCCATTTAGAATTCCTGGATTAAACCATAATCGTAAACTTTTTGGACATCTGGGTGTTTCTTAAACAACAGAACATGTGGGTAGATTTGTTGGTACACTAGAAGATATGCACAATTAAATTAAGGCTGCAATGCTAAAATTCCTCAGGGTCTTCCTGTAGGCCTGCTCCAGGGTCCTCCTATTGCCTCGAGACCATGGGCGTCTGCCAGTCCATCATCTCTGCAGTATGATTTTGGTGGTTGTGGACTGTTTCTCTAAGTGCACTCATTTCCTACCTTTGATACAATGTCCTAACGTTTATTTTCATTTTCTGAAGTTTTCAATTTTTGCGCCTTTCCTTCTTCTGTCTTTTCTAATAGAGGATCTTCATTTAGGTCAAGTTCGTGGCTTTTTTTTTCTGTGACAAACTGGGCTGCAATTTGAAACTCCCTTCTGGATATCATCCAGCAACCAATGGACAGACTGAAATAATCAATTGGCATTTGGAGAAATATTTTCATTGTACTGTTAATGTTCTTCAGAATGATTGGAAAACGTATTGCCTTTTGTTGAATCTGTGAATCATGTGTTGTTTGTTTCACTTAAGATATCTCCCTTTGAGTGTTTATGGCTTTAAACCCACATTTTTGAGTCCAAGTTGCATGAATTCTTTGATTTCTAGCTTGGCTGAGGATCTCGCTAGGCTTCACTGGGGTGGGAGACGGTTAAGATGAACACAAAGACACCGGAAACCTCTGCTAAGGGTTACAGTGATGGCCAGAGTCAACTGTATGTGTATTTAAGATGAGAAAGCACTTCACCGCATGAACATTCGTGGGAATAAGTGTAACCTGGGTCAGGTTTCAAAAGGAATATATATAACTGCGAGTTTTGTGTAAATAAAGTTTATTGAAGTTGAGTATTTATGTAGGTGTCCTCGGATTGGTTGGGGGGGAGACGCCATGTAAGATAGTTAAACAAGAGATGTAAGATAGTTCGGAAGAGTTGTGGTATGAGGTGTAACCTGGGTCAGGTTTCAAAAGGAATATATATAACTGCGAGTTTTGTGTAAATAAAGTTTATTGAAGTTGAGTATTTATGTAGGTGTCCTCGGATTGGTTGGGGGGGAGACGCCATGTAAGATAGTTAAACAAGAGATGTAAGATAGTTCGGAAGAGTTGCGGTATGAAGAGGAGAAAACGGGAGTGGTGAGAGAGAAAGAAAAAGAAAAGAGAGCTTCAGGCAAAACGCCGAAGCGAGAAGAAAGAGAGAGTTTCAGGCAAAACGCCGAAGCGAGAAGAAAGAGAGAGCTTCAGGCAAAACGCCGAGGCCAGAAGAAAGAAAGTTTCAGGCAAAACGCCGAGACCAGAAGAAAGAGAGTTTTAGGCAGCACGCCGAAGCAAGACGGAGAAAGAACGAGAAGGAGTGACTGTTCAGGCAAAATGCCGAAGCAAGACTGACAGAACGAAAGAGAAAGTTGGAATTGAGGCAGCACGCCGAAGCAAGACGGACAGAAAGAGGAAAAGAGAGTCGCAGTTGAAGCAAAACGCCGATGCAAGACAGAGAAAGAAAGAAGGACTAAATGTAGCAAGCGGATAAAACAAAAAGAAGAGTTGTTGGATAAAGAGAAAGACAGCAGGCAGGACACAAGTGCAGAAAGGGTGATCAGTGAGTAAAGAGAGTGGTTGAGAAAAAGGGAGAAGGGAGAATATACAAAACAAGGTCGGTGTTTTTTTTTTTTGTTTATTTGTTTTAAAGTGGCTTGAGTAAATTTTCAAGTGAAGGGGCCAGTTTCTGTGTTGTTTGTTTGGCCACTACGCACTCGAGCTACGTTTGGGGCCCCCAACGGATTGAGTAATATTCATTGACTGTGGAAATATGTCCGGGTGAGCTCACCAATAGTGTCGGGACCAATATACTGTATATATATCGGGTTATAAATAAGTTACTGCTTGTGTTTTATGTATAGTGTATATATTGTAAATGATCAATTTAAAAAAACTGTTTCACTTTCAATTTAGTAAAGAGAGTTTTGTTTATATATTTGAGTAACTGATTTGATTATTGATTATAAGGGTGAAGGTGGGTGATAGTGTACCTTCCCAGCATAGAGGTGGCGACACCATTATAAAAGAGCTCAGGACCTTGCATACCGATAACGGAAGGGTGTTGCAAGGGGGTTACATAAGGAATAAACTACTCCAGTAGGAACCTGAAGGACATTCTAAAGGCTCCGAATGAGACTTAATCCATGGATACCTTCTTAAAGTTTAGTCTAATGATGGACTGACGTGGAGTCAGCAACATTCTGTTCCTTTCAGAACTTATCTAACTTGAGAAAGAGTTGAAATGACATGAGAGACTCATGGCAGCAGAAGCACTAAAAAGCCAAAGGCTCTGGGAATCAGAAAGGGGTGAAGCTTGATTTGGGGACCGACTGCTGCTTCAAGCAGATTACGTGGTGCTTCCTGTAGTTGCAGATTCCAGAAGGTCTTCTCTCGTGTTCAGGAGCTATCGGACTTGTGCTAGCTGACAACAAGCTGCCCAGAAGATGCCAAAGATGTTTGATCCTGCCCATACAGTGACAGTGAGGCTGATAGGGACATTCCAAGCCCAGCATATGGATACTGAGGGACAAAGGCCTTCCCATCTCAGCTGATGCAACGGTGTCTTGTAGGTTATCTACTCCGCAATCTTCTTGCCCTGATCAGGGCACACATACGACACACTCACATGTAATGCGCACACCATCTTCTACTAACATTACATGGCCTGTTAGTCCCCAGAGGATTTCCAATCAAGTCACAGCTTCCTTTTGTTTTTTAATCCGCATATAGTGTTAATGTTTATTTAACATAGTGCCTTTTACAGACTACTCAAGGACAGAAAATCTCTAATTTTAAAAACAATTAATTACACATGACAAGTCAAAGGAAAAAGTACAGCATGCAGAATCAATGGGGTGCCAAGTGACAGAGGCCAGCCTTCCATGACCATCTTAGGTCTGCAGAAATTTAGTAGAAGAAGGTCACCGCTGTCAGCACAAGCAGATACAAAATGAGACTCCATCTTGGCCTCCAGCTGCTATTGCATAAGTTTCCACTGCAGCACATGGGTTTTGTTGTTGGGGTGTCACCAAAAAAGCTGATGACTATTTCATAGTTGTCACAGACGCCCTGCGAAGTGCATCCTCTGACTGTTCCTGCATTCTTCACTGAAAAAGATGGAGAAGAGTCATGTAGCCAAGAAAACTAGTGATGTTACCAACCTCTCTTGAATATTCACCATACTGTTTGAACTAAAGCCCCCATTAAAACCATTCAAGCAATTTGGACTAGAAGATGCCAGTCAGACCAGCAACCCTCACCGATCGTATTCATCTCATTTCTTCAACATAGAGCAGAATCAGATTTTGAAGGTTCTGAAAGTCCTAGGGCCTCATGTATAAATGGTGCGTACGCACAAAAATGTTGCATCCTCCCATTTCCACGCTCACATCACGATGTATAAAACCTAAACTTGCCGTAAAGCCATGCACATTTTCATGCCAGCTCAAACCCTGCCGTACGCAAGTTCTCCATTCGGTTTTGCAAACTGGCAGTACCCAGCATCAAAGCAGTGCTTTTGTTCCAGTGTCATTTCCCTTTCTTTTTTAGATCCACATCCCTGACGTGGCTTTATCATATACACTGAAATGAACCGCATATTGTTTATTAGTTTAAGGCATCAGATTGTAATTAACCTGTAACAATATAATGGTTCACGGAATGGCCAAAGTATTCCAAATCTCACAGCTGCTTAAGCGTTGTTCCTCACAATGCACCACTCAGAGTATTTATATCATTGTATCCTGAGTGGGGAATCACAGCTCTACAGCAGCTGATCACAAAGAGAAATATTGGGATACAGCATCAAGCACACGCTGCATCAGCCATGCTGTCTATTGAACTGCTCTCATATGGCAAACGCTTCAAAGCCTATCCTGAACGGACCTCGTGGTTCACAAACAGTTCCATCCCAAGAACTCTAAACATACTCAATCAGTCCATCAAGTGCTCCTTGTACAACTGTCTGTACTTATAAGTACAATCACCTCACTGTAAACTTGCGATAGTTATAATATTACACAACCTGAGCCACTTTATAAAGTGCGTATTTACATATGATGACAATATCATTTTAAAGATGAAATGCAGCAAAATATGTTTATTACATTATACAGATAAAATGTTAACATCATTTAAATAATCTGTATTGTTAATAATTAAACATGTGAGGACACGGTGTTGCAGTGCTAACTAGTTCAGGTTCCTGCCTCGCGCTGTATTCTTGCTGTGGCTGACGCGACACTGGAAGGATAGATGGATAGAATAATTAAACATGTACTGCGAAGATATTTCAATGTTCCTTAAAAGTTCTGAAGAATCAGCGTTCTAAGCTTGCAGAGGGCTTAATGTCTATTACAGAGCTGATTGTTTGGCGATTGGGTATTTGGAGAAAGAAAAGGAAGAAAAAGAATTGGAGGTTAGTACGTTTGAAATAGGCAGTACTGCTACAATAAAGTATTTCATCGAAGGTCATGCATGGTGCAGCAAGCATCTTGCATGAGGCAGGAACAATGTCTGGATGGGGTGCCAGCTCCTCACTATCACTGAGCCACCATGTTCCCATGTTTAATAAATGTTTTAATTCTTATCATCATAAAAATGATATCAAGTATACATCTCAGTATTTTAATTATTCAGAGAGCTGTAATATCACGATTGTCATGGATTCTGTGTCCTGTCAGAGGAAGAGAAAGCCCGGAAGCACGAAGTGATTCACACACATAGAGCACATAGAAGATCAAGTACAAAACAAAGCATTTAACGTGCTACTTTAGTTACAATGGGATTTGAGAAGCTAGTAAATTAAACGATTTTAAGATGAAGTTTATGATGTTCTACTTTAATGACAAAATAAAATACGTGATTAAAGTGGAAATTTCGAGATTAAAGTTGACATTTCGAGCTTTTTTCCCCACTGTGTGCCTATTTTTTTTTCTCTGTACCCTAATAAGCTTTCATATGACACTCAGACGGTGGGCTGCGACTCACTTTTTCAATGCGACTTTGATATCTGACCACTTCTTTTTGATTTAGGAGCACTGTGCGACTTTGTGAACTTGAGCTTTCGAGTTTCTCTGACACTCTATATCACTCGATCAACTTCCTTTTGTTGTTTATATCACTGTTTAAACCACTTGATATTTGCTGAAATTCTTCTATTTTCCCCCTGTGCTTTTTTCACAGAACGCTGAGCTTAAGGGCTATTTATATTGATTTGCATTTTCAAAGACTGCGGTGGGCTGGCGCCCTGCCCGGGATTTGTTTCCTGCCTTGCACCCTGTGTTGGCTGGGATTGGCTCCAGCAGACCCCCGTGACCCTGTAGTTTGGATATAGCGGGTTGGAGGATGGATGGATGGAAGTTGCAAACTGTGTCCACGTGTTTCTGTTGAAGAACTCATTTTAGGATCACAGCTGGGGTCCAATGGATTACTTCAGTCCTGTCCCCTCTTAACAAAACATGAAGTCAAGTTTTGAAAGTCCCTAAAGTCTTACTGTCTACCACACTACTTGGTTGCTTATTCCAAGTGTCTATCGTTCTTTGTGTAAAGAAAAACTTCCTAATGTTTGTACGAAATTTCCTTTCCACAAGTTTTCAACTGTGTTCCCGTGTTCTTGAAGAACTCATTTTAAAATAACAGTCTCGATCCAATGCACTAATTCCCTTCATAATTTTAAACACTTCAGTCAGGTCTCCTCTTAATCTTCTTTTCCTTAAACTGTAAAGGTTCAGCTCTTTTAATCTTTCCTCACAATTCATCCGCAGTAGCCCTTAATTAGCCGGGTCTAGTGCTACTTTGTCCTTTTTTGTAGCCTGGAGACCCAAACTGCACCCAGGACTCCAGGTGAGGCCTCACCAGTGTGTTATAAAGCTTGAGCAGAACCTCCTGTGACTTGTACTCCAAACATCAAGGCGCTATATAACCTGACATTCTGTTTGCCTCTTAATGGCTTCTCAACACTGTCTGGCAGTCAGTAGCTTAGAGTCCACTATGACTCCTATTTCCTTCTCATTAGGTGGACTCGCGATTTTCTGACCGCCTATTGTGTATTCAAACCTCACATTTTTACTTCCTATCTGTAATTCTTTACGTTTACTGACATTAAATATTAATCTGCCACAAATCTGCCCAAGCCTGTCTGCTGCCCAAGTCCTCTGCTAATCCACCTATCTTGGTATCATCTATACACTTAGCCAGCTTGTTACTTCTATTCCTCTGTCGTTTTGTAAAATGGAGGCCACTCAGCTTTCACGAGCCTCCCTTGATTTGTGCTCTGCCTAATTTCTTCTGCCAAAGGTGCAACTAGCAACATCAGAGGACCAAGTAAAATACACAAAAAACCAACAGGAGTCCAAACTGGAAAGCAAGAATCAAATTAGTAAACCTAAAGAGTAAGGTGGGAACCTCAGCAGAAACAAGGTACATGTTGTTTTCCTGTTGTCATACAGGTGCGTCTGTGATTCACCCTCCAAGCCCATCTGAGACAGGCTGAGAGGGGGCGCTCGTGCTAACATTCTCCTCTTTTCTTCCCTCCACAGTACCAACCAGTACTGGTGGCCAGTAAGGGCGACTGACTCCGTCCCTTCTAGTTCCTTGTCTATAAAGCCCCCAGCTGCCAGAAGGAGGTCTTCAGTTTTGAACAGATTGTAATGTTGCAGCCAGAGAGAGAGAAATTCACACTTATACTCTCTCTCTTTCTTTCTTTCTTTCTCTTTCTTTCTTTCTTTCTTTCTTTCTTTCTTTCTTTCTTTCTTTCTTTCTTTCTTTCTTTCTTTCTTTCTGAGAGTATTTTCAAAAACTTGGACCATACTGTATCGAGTTCCTACAAACGCAATATGAAAAGCTCGACACACACGAGAACCTCCTACTCCTAGTCAGAGACTAATTAGCCTTAATTTGATCCCCTTTGATGGAGGTGTCCTTTATGATCTGCAGAAGTAACCACCAGACCAATTAAGTCAATTAAACAAAAAGAGTACATATTTTGAAAACCCAAACAGAACTATAAACATATTCCACATTAGAAAATCCTACACAAAAGAAAACTGAACAAGTTGTAATAAACGTCCAGGAACCTTGCCCCACCGGAATAACAGGAGAAGGGAAGGACTGGGAAAAGGGCACTATCTTTCCTGGACCCCAAGAGGGTGACCTCCCTGGATTACATGGGGGCCACAGAGCTTGGAAGCTCAACCCTATGGAGGGACGTGGCCACCACCATGGGGTGCCTGGACAGCTCTGGGACTGTGGTCCACAGCACTTCCGCCACACCCAGAAGAGGAGCTGGATGCCCAGGCGGCAATTCCACCACACCCGGAAGTGCTGGGAGATGTTAATTTTGGAGCACATGAAGTACTTTCGGGTGCGCTATAAAAAGGGCTGCCTCACTCCATTCGGGAAGCCGGAGTCGGGTGGAAGAGGACAGAGCTTGCGAGTGAGGAGTTGAAGGTGGCAGAAGAGAGAGATGGAAGTCTAAAGGACTCTTAGTGGTGATTAATGCACTGTGTGTTGTGTTGGGAAAAGGAGTTGTAAAATAAACGTTTGTGTTTTGGGACATTCTGTGTCTGCCTGTCTATGTCCGGGTATGAGATCTCCACAAAGTAACCAGATATTAATTAATATGACCACACACCTGAACAAACCCTTTATTAATGAACTACACAGAAAAATGTGTAGCATAAAAGGAAATGAGACAAACAAAAAAAAAAAAGAAATATGACTATTCACAGACAGCACAAGAATATTCACAGCACATACTGTACATATATATTCATATAGATAGTATACAAATACAAATCAAACATACACCCCATCCACATTCCCCAGTCCCTTTTAGATTGTACCTTTTGGCTTTGGATCCAACTGGGCTGGGTATTTCACTGTTAAATCCAGTGCACTGGTAAAATATCCCAATGACACTTTTGCCCTCTACGGTTTAAAGGAGCATTCTCACCGGCTTGGAGACAAGTATTATCCTGGATGCCAAAGTCTGCCTCACCCGGGTGTGATGGTGTTAACGACCCTCAATGGAAGACGCAAGCGTCACAAATAAAAGGCAGCACCATGCACACCAATGTCCTCCCCTGGTCAGCCAGTACTCATTTTTGCGTGTATCCAAACTAATGTAGATAAGGAGCATTTCATGCCTTTCAGATCACTCTCTTTCTATTCCTCTCTCCCAGCTCCTTCTCCTCTCCTTTTCAAAATGCGCCTCCTTTTCTTTTTGAAGTTGGTCCAGCCTCTTGCAATACTCACCATTGCATTTATTCAAGGACCCACAGGCGTGGTTTGGCCCCCTGCTCCCTTAAAGAGATATCCTTAAAACACTTAATCCCAAGGACATATATTCTAAAGAGAACAAGGGGCAGAAACAGACACAGCACATAGAATATGTAGTAACCGTTACAGTACTCCACAGGTGGTTCTGGCTTATAAAGCGCCACGTTAATGACATCATAACGAGTGACAATCTAAGCTGTGTCAGGGCAATGTCCTGTCATCACCCTAACTCTTAACCTGAAATATCCTAACTGACTCACAATAAGAGAATAGCATGATGGTGCCTTCATTTAATTTAAGAAAAGAATTATGAGTAACAGTCTAAAAAATGGTGGCAGGTAATTCTTAACGTCATCCTTGAGAAACTGGGCATGCTGAACATGCTTTTTTTCACATAGGATATCATTTGCCAGCCTCCAGAATTTTCAAAAATCCACTTTAAGGTTTTCCTCCTTGGGTATTTGAGGATAAAGTAGTGCGGAGTCTCCAAGAGTTGGACGTCTGTTGACATGTCCAACACTCAGAGACCTACCTCCTCCACCTTGACATGGAGAGGTCTGCTATGGTCCACATCTTGTCCTAAGCGACCCTGAATGGCAAGTTGTTTTATTTGCTGCCCTAAACTGTGACGATGTGCTCTGCCTTGCTTTTACTTCTACTCTCTCCTTGTAACGATGTAAACAGGATTAGTTAATGAAGCACATGTGATAAACGTGTGATGGACATGTGGACTTTCCCATGTGGTTGTTAGTATTCATGGTCACCACCCACACATTATACTCTACTTACGTCCAATTGTGAAGCAGAGGGTTTCACTTCCTTTGCACTGGATAGTCCCCTTGATGTTGCCGTTTACTCCAAAATAGCACGTCAAAGAATTCAGAGTTTGTGGAGACACTAAAATATAAGAATGACAAAATCAGAGAAATGCAATAAAGAAGCACGCTAGCCTTCCGCAGTCAAATTCTGCCAATGTGCCAAACTGTACGACAAAAAAGCAAATGGCAGAAAAATGGCCAAATCATTTAGCCCCCTGAAGACTTCATCAAAGTCCCACGTGTGGACATTTCTGTTCTTACTGTCACATGTGGTCATGTGCTCTAGGATGTCACTGAAGAAGTCAGAATGCCGTTTGGGGTCACAATGTCTAAATGAAGTGCTGTGGAGCTCTGTCACTGACAATGGTTTGATGATGGACACGGCCCATTGGGAGCAGACTGAAACAGATTTGGGAGGCTTGAACCCCAATATGGGATGACCTGGTCATTTCTGAAGAGTGCTGCTGGGGTTTGGAGTTGATGTGATCAGCCTGCTCAGGCTCTCAGAAAGATGATAAGACAGAGAAGTAGGTGGTGGCATCCACAGCCTTATCTACTCGCAATATAAAATTCATATTTGATATTGAGTCAGGTGAGGGAATTGGCAAAGATGGTGTGCCACTTTGGGTCAGAGAAAGAGAAAAAACCTCAATGAATGAGTGTCTGCATTCTTTTCGCTTTGCTCTTTTTGTATTATTGGATCGGACTGTTCCTCTTCACCAGCAATGCCCAGTGCGTCTGGCACATGTGATGAACGTTATGTCTAGAGCTGACTTGGCGTGGCATACGCCTTTCGTTTGTACAAAGACCAGGACCCAATTCATTTGTAGGCCGAAGTACAGTAGTCAATGAAGCTTGGCAGGGCCAACTGGTCCATTTGTCATGTTCACTATGGGGTATGTGTGTGTGTGAGTATGGGAGTTTGGCTGGGCACTCAATGGTACCTTGGCTGAGGCTGTTTTCAGCCTTGTACCCAGCACTGCTGGGATTGGCTCTAGTCCTCCGTGCCCCTGATTTTGGTCATTGTCCGTCTCCTATTCAATTTCATTAAATTTTCCTTAGAATTCATCCTTTGGTGGATCTAAAGTATGCACTCACACATTGGGTGCCTCAACAGCCTATCCATTTTGTAAACTGGTTTTACCCCCTAAAAGGTTAAAGTCTACCCAATGGTGTCCTTTTGGCATGCAGGGACCAAGAATCAACTGAATGACATATTGCTGGTGGGCACACTCACATCAGATTTCAGGTCTCACCACTCTTGAATATCTTTAGGATGTGGAGGTAAAAGAAAAAGGAAAAACCAAAAAGAACCGATGAAAAATGTGCACTTGCACCACAGACAGCGACTAGCTTGTGCCATCACACAAACTAAAGGGTACAAGACAAGAGTTTGCCTTCACCCTGCCATAGCCACCCAGTGGCATTTTAGGTGACAAGTCAACTTCATAGGAAAAAAAGGGAGAGTACAGGGAGAACAGACCACACTCCACCCCTGGAGCCCAGGCGCTACTGTGCTGCCCCTAGGCTGTCCCTGATGAAATGCCGAATGACAAGATCGGGGACATGAGTTGGCAAGATGTTCAATGAAGAAGGAGCATTTCACACAAAATTACACAGGCAAAACATCACAGAAACAAATCACTAAAGACATGAAAGAAGGAGGGCGAATGGTGCCGTCATGGCTGACTGTTACCTGTTACTGAGTTCACCGGGTTGCAGAGGTTTGTCGTGCAGCACTGGGCATTGACATTGGCACTGAGGACCCCAAAGTTAAAGGACAAGGGGGAATTGCAGATTCCTGGGTAGGCGCAGCTCTGATAATATTGTGTGCTGGACATGCCATCTGTAGAGAGAGAAAACAGTGCAGCAGCTTCAGTGCAAGGATATTTAGGTGATCAATTAGGCCATCTTTGAGTTTAGCCAATAAAAACATAAAATATAGCTTTGTCACGCATTCACACGGCACTACAGTCACACAGATAGACAAGTTGGGGATCGCTGGTCACTTCAACGGGAAGGTGCACAGTCTTAGAAGAACCAAATACGGTGTTAAACAGGGTGAATCCGAGGAATGGAAACCATTAAAATACCAGAAAATGAAAAGGCTGCTTGGATCAGGAGCCATGGCAGACACCTCCTTGGGCCGAGAGCAAAGTCCAGCTACCAGGTTAAGCAGACATGCTATTTATAGCCAGAAGGTGTCCCCATGATGTTGACGCACACAGTGGCACTTTGCATAAAAGAACACAGATTAGCAAAACACCCGAAGGAGCCGTGTGCCAGCACCGACTTTTACAACTTCATGGTTGGTTAATTACGTAACAAGCACGATGCTTGAGTAAGAAAACATCTTGATTCAATTTTAATGGCGGCACACAAGGGTGCCATTTGTTGTTGTGGTTTAGACAGACCTCTCTGTCCTCGTATTCAGCCCATAACTACATTATCAAGTTATTCATCTTAGCGCTTCTGGTCTCACATGTCTATTTTGTTTGCTTGATGCCTTCAGTCCATTTATGATTTGAATCAGCTGAGCTTTCCCTAGTGGGCCATGGCCAGCCCAGGTCTGGTTCTTATTTATTGATCTCCAACATTAAAGTGATGATGTGAACTCCGAGAGGTGTGGACTCTGGGCTCAGTCCTGTCATAAATGCCCATTCCAACCACAGGACTGCAAGACTGCCACTGCCTGGGTGTTTGTAAGGCCGGACACATCATTTCACACCCCACATGACAAAGTATGTGTCACATGCCAAGAGCGCACAAATGGTACCATTCCATGTTTAACAGATAAATAATCCCTCCTCCATCACAGGGGTTGCGTTCCAGACCCCCCTGCGAGAGGTGAAAATCCGCGAAGTAGAAACCATATGTTTATATAGTTATTTTTATATTGTCACGCTTGGGTCACAGATTTGCACAGAAACACAGGAGGTTGTAGAGAGAGAGGAACTTTATTCAAACACTGCAAATAAACATTTGTCTTTTTCAAAAGTTTAAACTGTGCTCCATGACAAGACAGAGATGACAGTTCCGTCTCACAACTAAAAGAGTGCAAACATATCTTCCTCTTCAAAGGAGTGCGCGTCAGGAGCAGAGAATGTCAGAGAGAGAGACAGAGAGAGAAAAGCAAAAAATCAAAAACCGATTGGTGCTGTTTGAGCTTTAAAGTATGCAAAGCACCTTATGGGAAGCATGTCGCTTGACAACGCAGCTGCAAGTATGCCCAGCAAGGAAGGGAGCAATGTGAAGGTTGTCTTTCAGCATTTTTTAGATGAGCATCCGTATCCTCTAGGAATGCGAACAGACCCCCTGCTCAAACCCCCTCTGTCAGGAGCAGAGAATGTCAGAGCAAGAGAGAGAGAGAAAAGCAAACAATCAAAAATCAATAGGTGCTGTTTGCGCTTTTAAGTGTTCCCGCTTTTTACCCTGTGGGAAGCATATAGCGCACCAAAGCAGCCATAAGTAAGCCCGGCAAAGAAGGGAGCAATGTGAAGGTAGTCTTTCAGCGTTTTTTGAGGAGCGTCCATATCCTCTAGGGGTGAGAACAGCCCCCCCTGCTCACAATATATTTGAGGAGTTTTATTTAATACGTAATACGTGCTCTGATTGGGTAGCTTTTCAGCCATCTGCCAATAGCGTCCCTTGTATGAAATCAATGGGGCAAACCAAATGAGGAAGCATGTACCAGAAATTAAAAGACCCAATGTCCACTGAAACGCACGAAACAGCAAAAAATCTGCAATTAATATTTAAATATGCTTACATATAAATTCCGCGATAGAGTGAATCCACGAAAGTCTAAGCGCGATATAGCGAGGGATTACTGTAAAACGGTGCTTGTTAAAACATTTTCTTTCCACGCTCACCAATAACTTGACCCACCCTCAAATCACAAGCGCACCAGTCCATCACACAAGCTGAATGCCAAAAATGAATGTCAAAGATCCATCATAGAGGCCAAGAACATCTTGGGCAAGATGATTATTAGAGGTGTAGCAATGGCCGCTGGAGGACAACCAACTTTCATTTGGGTTAGGAGTTCACTGCTGGCAATAAGCAAATGGAAACTCTGAAAAGCAACAAACCTTAAAAGTATAGAAAGATAAAAACTTAAACAATGCAAGCAGACCCCTTCACTCACCACACCCAGCCCCTTAAAGAAGTGGAATAAAGTGCCAATCAAGCAGACCCAGCCTGTTCCTAACACCCACCATTTGTATTGCAGTCCACGCTTAAGGCCTGAAAGGCCTCAGATCAACTCACTTTCTACAACTTGCAGTGCAAAACTCCCACAGGTGGTGAATGAAGGATCACAGACGGAGAGCCGAGTTGTACACTGGCCGGGGCTGGAGCTTGTGCAGGTGTAGCAGACCAAAGAATTCGATTCTGTCAAAAGCAAAGAGACTTCATTCAGGGGTCTAACACCAACAAAAGTACAGTTTAACTTTAAGAAATCCCTGGGGCTTTTTGGCTAGACAAATGACACTCCTCTTCAGGAAACTCATGGAGTAACAAATCAGCAAGTAAGCCACGATCATTTTTAGTTCTTGGGGCGATGTGACAAGCCCATCCATGTGTGTGGAGCATTAAAAAGGTCTGATGTGATGGGCTACATTCCTTTTAGGTGTGTTTGTGCATAAAATGAGAGGGAAGTTTCATTATTGTTGAGATTCCCCAAATTTTTGAAACTTCAAAAATATCAGGTGAGAAAAGCACTGCTGAGTTTTTGAAAGTTATTTCTCTTAAAACAGAGCAACCTACTGAACAGCATCAGTCACTGAATAAGGCCCTGCTTGAAATAGACCAGGGGAGCTGACCTCGTGATCTTCATTTAGATTTGACTCATTGAATGAAATAAGTACAAATTCAAACAGTTAACAGTATATTCCTGTTACTTTAGGCACATGTCCACACACTTCTAAAGATGCTTAGTAAACAGATGCCACATCTAGAAGCTGTAAAGAGGGTATATCATCTCAGCGTAAAGAAAGTGGCTCTGTAACATGCAGAAATGCAGCTGAGAGTTACATTCAAAGTTCAGCCTGATGGTGGAACAACTCTGAAAGGTAATCTGAAGACAAAAAACATGAATATTCACAACGGTTATCTTACCAGGGGTGATGCGGTTACAGAGCTGTCCTGTACAGCAGCTGGCAGTCACACCTGATGGCAATCCAAAGTAAGCTGCAATGGTGGCCATATTGGCACAGGCACCTAGTGAAGCACATCCACTGATTGTGTCCGTGTTTGAGACTACAAAAGAAATGAAGGCAGACTGTTGAGTGAGGCAGGAGTGAAGGTCAACTCCACAAACACCTCACACGTAATGAGCTTCTAAAGTCAGAAAAAATGCCCACTAACAAAAGTTTACCAACTGGCACCAAGTTGTTATCTTCACAAATGGCCTGCCATAAAAGGTGTTTTTTGTTTCTTTTGCCACCTTTTGGATTTTCTCCCTGCCCATTTCAGATGCAGAGCCAAATGAGGTTTGCCTTTTTCCTGCAGTTTCTACTCACTCATGGCTGTGAAGCAGCTGTCTTCAGTGATTCTGCATTGCACACGGCTCTGCTGGTTTACTCCTCCATAGCACTGCAGGGTGCCCAAAGACGGTGTAAATGCTGTAAGGACAAATGGAGAATCACCAGTAAGGAAAGATGGATGGGGCCTTTATTTGATTTCAACAGGCTGATTTCATGGGCCGTCTTGGGGACCTTCACCTGGCTGGATAGCAGTACATCGTTTAACATTACAATCCCTGAAGCCTACGAAAATATTCATAATGCCGGGCCACCTTAAATTCCCTCACACCTCATCATCAATGTCTTTGTTTCACAAATGTGTCGATCAGCAACTGCACCATCCCCTACTGAGGCAGCAGCTGAAGTCAAGTCAGACGCTCAAGTCTGTTTATCGTGGTGTGAGGTGTCTGGAATTGTAGAGGGTAAATAATATATTTTTATTTGGAATACATACATTTCATGGATGAAAGTATGCCTGGTACTGATACCACATTTCCACAAATACACTTCATGGAGAATGTGGATGAATGAGCATTTGAGTGACAAAATATAGTCCCCTTCAGTCTCTTGCATTGTCCTCCTGTGCTCCTCCCTCACTGAGCGCTAAATAAGCAGGTACACGGACCACATAGATGGACCACAAGACAGCTGCAGTGTATTGTATGGTACTTGAAGTGAACCACGTTACTTAATAGTCAATTGAACTGAACTGAAGAAAATAATGACAGCAATTCCAATGTGAGGGTCCGAGGCCATGGTTGCCTCAAAATATGTCTGGAAACAAAATGTGTAATCACAGTCTAAAAACCTGTCATAATTGCCTCCAACAAGAGATGTATACAAGAAAACAAGAGTTAGATGCACACACGACACAGTGATGCTCAATCCACTAAAGAGACTACCCTGCAAGTGGAAACTGGAAATGTGTCCAGGACCTCCATGCTGTATGGATAAATACATTTGAGTTAGCAATCCTTTATTGTCATTTCAACTTCATAGTGAATCCGTATTTGAAGACAGTCAGGGAAATGAAAGGAAAGTGTGTTTAGGACTGAAGCCAGGAAGAAATTCTTTACACAAAGAGTTGTGGGACTAGGGAACAAACTACCAAGTTATGGAGTTGAAGAAGAAACCTTGATCATCTTTAAGAAGGATCTGGAGAAGATATTAGGGCATCTGAGCTATTAGCTAAACAAAATAGCAGCAAATGGACTGAAGGGTCTTGTCTTGTTTATCAAGTTTCTTATGTTTTTGTATATAAGGAGGTGCCTCTGGTAGGACTGCCTAAAGGAGTCAAACCTTATCAGTGTAAATGGACATGAAAAGTCAGCAAAAATATCAAAGGCATTATTAAATGAACATATCGACCTATGAGTAGGGTCAATTTGACATGTAACTTGGTTCACCAGAAGCTTCTCATGCTGCTTGCCTGTCAGAAACTGGAGCTCTAGGTGTCCTTTGGATTTTCGCCGTTGAATCAGATCAGTGTAACATGGCCACCCTAGTGCAAGAGCAACTTGAATATGTATAAGAAGACACAGGCCTTGATAGTGGGGACTGCCACTTTGTAAATGTCAACTAGGACACAGAATTGTGGTTCTTTTTTTCTCCTCTAGCTGTTTTTACCTATCAAAAGGGACCATACCAGGTGAATTAAGGAAAGATGGACCTTGGTGGACTACATAGTGCTGCAACCAAAAGGAAGAATGGAGGAACAGTCATACCAATTTACTGAAGCTCTGATGTTGGTCGTCATTCCCAGTCATTGACTTATGATATCTGCAATTGCTAAAAGTCATACAAAATATGACTAACATATTGTTGACTGCAGTCACCAGATATTGTCACTGTCCCCAGTTCTCAAGTAATTTCATCAATTAAGGGAAAATGCATGAAAGTGAAGCTGGTAGTTCAAACACCTCTGTGGCACAGTGGTTAAGGCTTTGAACTTCCATCCCTGAGGCTTTGGTTTCAAATGTCACTACTGACAGCACTGTGTGACCCTGAGTAAGTCACTTCACCTGCCTGTTTTTCACTAGGAAAAAAAAAAAAAAAGAAATGGACCCAATTCTACCTAAAGTGTAAAGTGTTGTAAGTTACCCTGGATAACAATAATTCTATCTAACTTGAACTCAAACTCTGGCAGTTTTGTAATGACCCGTCAATCTGGTCAAAGCTATCATCCATCCATTTTCCAACCAACTGAATCCGAACACAGGGTCACGGGGGTCTGCTGGAGCCAATACCAGCCAACACAGGGCACAAGGCAGGAACCAATCCTGGGCAGGGTGCCAACCCACCGCAGGACACACACAAACACACAGCACACACACTAGGGCCAATTTAGAATCGCCAATCCACCTAACCTGCATGTCTTTGGACTATGGGAGGAAACCGGAGTGCCTGGAGGAAACCCAGGCAGACACGGTGAGAACATGCAAACTCCACGCAGGGAGGACCCGGGAAGCGAACCCGGGTCCCCATGTCTTCCAACTGCGAGACAACAGCGCTACCCACTGCTCCACCGTGCCGCCCTCAAAGCTATCAGCCATGTTGTTAATCTTCTCCTCACAGTGTTTTGTGTACTGATACAGGACACTCAGAGTGACATTTATGAAACCCTGGTTTCTTAATGTCATCTCACTGAACCCTAATGGACTGGACACTGACTGTGACGCCATGTCCTGTGGCTGCCTGGATGTCATCATGCCGTGCCTTGAAGAGCCTGCTGTGCTGAGTCAGGAAACATCTTATGATTATTTAAGGGTTTGAAATGACAGATAATAAATTCAGAGAAGGATTCTAAAAAAAAAAAAAAAAACCTTCCCCATACACAAGCCCCCAATTATTTGTCTTGTAGGTTCAAGAAAGAGAAGAAAAATTGGCCAGGCGGATGAACGGTGCTAGCATGGCTGTCTGTTACCTGAGACTAAGTTGACCGGGTTGCAGAGGCTTGTCGTGCAGCACTGGGAGAAAGCGATGGAACTAAACACTCCGGTGTTGATTGATAAAATAATATTGCAAATTTGTGAGCTGGCGCAGGTCTGCAAGTACTGAGTCATTGACACCCCATCTGCAAAGAGACAAAAACGTTAAGGAGCAATATGGAGAGCCAACCATCTCCATGCCACCTCAGTGTTATCAAGAGTCAATGGCACACACAGAGAAAGAGAAAGAAGCAATTCCAGCATGCTGAGTAATGAGATGAACATTAGAGGCAGAAGCAGCCCAAAAAAAAGCCTTGGGCAGGGGGGCCATGATGGAGGAATTCTCAGCAGTGGCATAAGCAGCATAGGTACATGACCAGGGCACACAAACATCCCCCATGCTCACATCCACAAAACTCTCTCATCACGTCTTGGGCATCTTCTTCACAGTTCTGCTCTCCTTTTCCTACCAGAACGGAGCACAGGAAAACAGTGGGTTGGCATTCAAGGAGCCCCTTTTATCAGAATCTCTCACTGGAGGGTTAAGTAAAATGACATCAACAAAATTGCAGTATGTGCCCCACATGCCAGCCTATGGAATAACCGGAGTAGTACCAAGCCTGTCATTTGGCCTAATTTACTGTTAAATACATAAATTAATACACACAATTAAAGCATGCAAAGTCAATTTAGTCTTGAACTGGATTAGAAAGGGCAGGCAATGGGCAAAACCACATGACATGTCCATTAGAATGGTCTGCCATAAAAGAACGCGGCATCCCTTGAGCTGATGTCATTTTTACTGTAAAAAAACACAACCCAATGACAACCAATAGCTTGTGCTGAGACGCCATGGAAATTAGCACTCACACTGTCACATGACAAGTAGATAGTGTGAAAAGGTGGAGTGCAGGCCCATTCTAAAAAACACATTTTCATAAAGAGAATTGCATTACTCCAGCCTGAAATAACACAGAACAGCACTTTCCTGCCAAGCTATGGAAGGTCAAGTTTAACCATAAAAATCAGACTTGATGTGCAAATACAAATGAAAGTAAAAGATGTCAGAATTAACTTATTCATCTACCCAATGCCCTTGATGCACACCAAACATGTATATAAAAGCCATTTTCAAGATGAAATAAAGTAAAAACTGAGGAATCAGATCAGAAGGGGCTTGTGGGCCATTTGGCTCAAACCCATGAGGGCTGATATTGCACAATGTTAAACCTGAATGTCACAAATCCATTGGAGAGGATGGCTGCAAGAGGACAACTGACTCAAAGGTTTTAATCATTTCATGAGCTTCTTGGAAATATTGAGTTCCAAAAAAACACCTAAAATGCAGCAAAAAGTGCAGATACCCTCCACCATGCAAGTGAAATAAAGCACCAGTCAGCCTTGAGCAACTCACAGAGGACCTGGACCCTTCCGAAATATCCACCATTTGCAATATACTCACAGCTTCAGGCCTAAAAGGCACAACCTGGACAGCGAAACTCCCACAAACGGTGGACAAAGGATCGCAGACGGAGAGCTGAGCACATGAGCCGGGGCTGGAGCTGGTGCAAGAGTAGCAGACCAAAGAATTTGATTCTGTCAAAAGCAAAGAGACTTCATTCAGGGGTCTGAGACTAACAAAAGCACATTTCCACTTTCAAGAGTCCTTTTGGCTGTAATCAAACAAATCACTGGGACTAAATAACATTCGTCATGGAGTCCTAAAGAATGAGAGCAAGTGCAGAGAGAAACCTTTGACATGTCATTTGTAGAAATCTCTGCACACAGAGACAAATTTTAACCTTATATTGTGTCATGTATGAGATAATGGAAGAAATGGTGAAGTAAAAAATGTAGTGTCACGTGTTGAGAAAGGTGTGTTAGTGAGCTGTCATCATGGGAGAGATAGGGAGGTCTCGTCTCACTAATACGCTGGAATTCATGAACATGCAGACATGCAGAGAAGTGCAGAGGTGATCATTGATCAGGATTTATGGAAATAAAGGCTTATGATCAAAGTTAAAGAAGTGTGAGCTCAAGGCACAATGTAGAGATGAATGCAAAATGATTTATAGAGAGACAACCTTTAAAGAATTAGGCCAACGGGTCCAGCGGGGTCAGTGCTGGGGCTGCTGCTCTTTTTAAGAGTTGTAAACAATCCTGGGAGAATATGGGCAGGATTGTTGCAGATGAAGTTTAGCGTAAAGAAATGAAGAGAGTTAGGGACACGAAACACAAATATTAGATTTAAATACACAAGAGCAAGGTTTGAAGCTTGAAATTTGGGCTATAAAAAAATAAATTGTATTGTATCTAGCGTGAAAGACCTGGGAGTCGTAGTGGACTGGTTACTATCAGTGAATAAGAAGGCTCAGCGGGAGTTAGGTAACATAGTGCCCTTGACATGTGAAGTACATTTCAAGGCAGGTTACCCTTAAGATGCACGAGGCACCAGTGAGGCCACACATGAAGTACTGGGGGCAGTTTTGGTCCCCATATTACAAACAAAACACAAAGAAAGTCCAGAGTGTCATGAGCACTACATTTAAAGAAACATTTTTCAAGGGAAATCCATTTTATTCTCAAAATCCTACATGAGTTTAATGTGTTCTTATATTCAAGAACCTCCCTGGATGCTCAGATTAATTGAATGTTGACGCTTGGAATAATGTTAATTGTTTTTTTTATTTTTTTATGTTATCATGCTGCTGTTTTGAGATCCTCATTCATCAGATTATGCTCCCGGTTACCAGGAGGCACAGCTGCATTTGCCACCAGTTCTGTTGTTATTGGCACGACTCTCTAAATATTGGCACGACAGACCATTCAGGACTTGGTATCTGCACTAACATCCTTTTGGCCTGAGGTGTTTCTGGCTTAGACTATATTTCATGTCCTGGTTCCATTCTTTCTATCCTTCTTCTCAACCTTTCAGGCATAACAGAGAGGATAGCAACTGAGGAGAGATGAACCTCTACAGTTTAGGCAAATTGACATTTAGAGGAGATCTGACAGAAGTGTTCAAAATTATAGATGTTTAATTATGAAGAGAATTAAGATGGTGTATCCCTCCTGTCACTTTAAACTAAAGGATCTAACCCTGACAACTCGAAGTTTGCAGGTTCAAATCCTGGGAGTGACAGAAGGAGTGCAACTCTGTTGGACCCTTGAGGAAGGCACTTAACCTGCAATTGCTCCATGGGTTCTCGCTGTACAAAGAGCTGACCCCAAAACTCTACGTGTGTCTGTGGAGAGTAAGTTGGGGTATGTGAAAAATGACACATTTCTAATACAAGAAATTGTATATGGTGATTAAAGGATTACAGTCACTAAAAAATATATATCACTAAAACAAATTTTTTAACTAAAACACAGGGGTACAAATGGTGACTTGTTAGGGGTAAATTTTGCACAAACCTCTGAAGCGCTTCCTTCACACAGAACCACTGACACATGGAATGAGTCACCAAATGGTGTGGCACACAGCTGGCCTTCAGGGACCTTAAACGCTCAAGTTCATATATTTTTTTGGTGGATAGCACTGGCTATCTTGTTGGGCTGAATGGCCCGTTCTCATCCATACTGTTCTCATAATGCATCACGTCACAAATTGCAAAATGGTCCAGGATCATTTCTTTGTCCTTTTACTTTTGATGCCAATGATGGAGCATCAAAAAGGCTCAATGTGACAGCTTCCTTCTTTTTTAAATTGTATAACGAGAAGCAGGTACTGCTGTTGCCATCTGTCTGCATGACAAAACTTGTGCCCAACTGCACTGACTTTGGTACATATGCTAGATTCATCAGTGCTACCCATGAAAATATCCAAATTAAAAAGATTAATTTCAACCCACATAAAGGAACCTTAATGGGTCAAACTTCATAATTCAAAAAGATACCAAAAAATAGGCCTCACCATTGAACCTCTTTTGAAATTTTAAACATGCTAGAGCAGTCACATGATAGATGTGAGATGTTTGAGCTGATTTCAATATGGCCACTCTAATGGTGGAGGGCTAGTCACACCCACCATATGCCACAGATACATCCACTGGTCTAATGTAGGGTGGCATTGGTTGGATCAGTCGGATATTGGGCTGTTTCCAGACTGATATGTGTTTGTCTATTTCTGCTACATCAATGGAAGGTAATCTAAAGACACACTTACAATAAAATGATGAAAACTCGAAGATCAACCATGGTTATCTTACCTGGTTTTGCCAGGTTACAGAGCGATCCTGTGCAGCAGCTGGTGGTCGCACTCGAAGGCACCCCAAAGTACACTCCAATATAGGCCATATTGTTACAGGCACTTTGTGAAGCACATCCAGTGATTGTGGCCACATTCTGGACTACAAAAGAAGGATCAACATGAGCTGAAAGCAGACGGAGGAGTAATGTTGTTTTTGTCATTTTTAAAAAGGCTGATTAAATATTACTTCAGAACAGACTTGTGAAAAAAGAAATTGTTTGCAAAAAACAAAAATTTCTGAGTTTTCACTCAGGCTCGGCAGTGACCCTGGCCATACTGTTTGGATGTTTCCTTCTCAGCTGCTGTTCTCGCATCAAACAGATTCAAAGATGATGTTTTATTTTTTCTTGCTGTTTCTACTGACCTGTGACGGTGAAGCAGTGGTCTTCAGTGTCTCTGCATGTAACAGGGCTCTGCTGGTTTACTCCCCCATAACACTGCAGGGGGCCTAAAACTTTGGTGTAAATACTGTAAGGACAAACAGACAAGTGTCAGTAAGTAAAGACGGGCAGAACCAATGGTGCAGCCTTCATTTCCACAATCTCAGACAACCTACACGTGTGTGACCATTATACCTCCACAATGATGATGTCACATCTCAGGCACTTCTACTCTTCCTAAAATAACCACACAGGGCATTGATCAGATTTAAGACTGAAGCAAGAAAGCACTTTTTCACGCAAAGAGTTGTCGGAATCAGAAACAAACTATCAAGTCATGGAGCTGAAGTAGAAACCTCGACCAGCTTAAAGAAGGATCTGGAGGAGATACTGGGACAGCTGAGCTTTGAACTAAACAAATGGACTGAATGGCCTCTTCTCGGTTTTCACATTTCTTATGCCAACATTTGTCAGTTGCCTTGCCTCGTTTGGGCTTGATGTACCCAATGCACCCACATTGGCAGAACTTTTAACTTTGCCAGCTGAATTTGGTCACTTAGTAGGCTAACAGCTTTGAACAGTTAATGGTCATTATTGGCAGACTTGCACAATGTCTTCATGATTAATGCCTGTAACAGGGAGTACGAAATCTGGCGGGTGCAAAGTATAATGGCAGCTGTGTGAAACATGGACAAGAGCGTTTTCAAAAGGAGTTCAGTGATCAATCAGCAAGGGCTCAATGGGTGACATTTAAGACTTTGGGCCATGAAACACACACTGAAGAGCTCAGAATGTTGTAAAGATTACTTAGATTTGTAAAAGTACTGCAATGACTAAACATGAGAACGCAAGCGGAGTTCAACTGATCTCAGACAGTAGGTGAATGGATCTGCGCGGCACGGTGGTGCAGTGGTAGCGCTGCTGCCTCGCAGTTAGGAGACCGGGGTTCGCTTCTTGGGTCTTCCCTGTGTGGAGTTTGTATGTTCTCCCTGTGTCTGCGTAGGTTTGCTCTGGTTTCCTCCCCCATGGTTAATTGATGTCTCCTGGGTGCCTTCACATTTAGTGGCATGTTGTGCTCTTCTCTAAAGTAACAGCGCTGTTGGTTTCATTCTAGCACACCAGACTGAGTCAATGTTTTAAATAAATTAAATCCTTTGAAGGAACAACTCAGCTAATACAGCAGCACAGACAAGATGGCAGTCATGGTGCATTTTATCTTTATGATAAAGAATCTGACACTCCTTATTGTGGCACTTATGGTGGAAGGTCCAAGTCTTCTTGGTGTTCTAACACAATAAAAAGGAATGGGCTTCTCACCAGCAGACATGCCAGACTCGCAAGCAGACACTTCAAAGCCCTCTGCCATCTTGGCCAGTTACCCCCCTCATTGTTACCTGTAGACGAGTTGGTGTTGCAGAAATTGGGGCTGCAGCATACTGATTTGAAGGTGGCACTCAGCTGGCCAGTGAACATGGACATTGAAGTGTTGCAGAGTGATGGCGGCAGACAAGAACGGATGTAGCTGGTAACACTTGCGGAATCTGAAAAACAAGAACAACAGTAGAGTCAATGGAAAGTGTAACAACATTTGTGAACAAAGTGAACCTGACGAGCATGGCCTGCAATGAGAAGCTGTGCTGTGTCGTGATGAATTGGCTCACTCATGTGGTAAAGCGGGTCCACAGCTCCCGTTAAAAGGGCCACTTTTAAAATGAATAATCGCCACACTCGTGGCTTAGCGAGGGGGTGTGGTGGTGTGTGGCTGAAGCGGTTCCTGAGGAGTTTGTGATGTTTCTCACCTAAGTGCACAGGTGAGAAACGGTCCACATCCGTAATTGTTCCCAGGAGCATGCTGATTGCCACGACTGCCATGTTCTCTTCATAAATAGAAGCGCAAGTTGGCTAAGGGGGAAAAATGAAAGAAAGAAACGGAGGTTGCAGGAGTGTGGAGGATGAAAGAAGGCAGGAAGCAGCAGCAGTAGCAGCAGGACAAAGCCAGTGCAGGAGAGCGAGCGAGTGCAGCTGAGCAGGGAGCCTGGGTGTTTGGCCGACACCCGAGGAGCAGAAGTAGTGGTCGCTCTCGCTGAGTTTATTTTGAAGAGCAGGAGTGACCGGAAGGCAGATGACTCTCTGTGTAAGGCCGCGGAAGGCAGCGGGTGCTGGGACTTGGGATGTGCATTCCCCAGCGTGGGAGCCCTCGTCGGTATGGAACCCAAGTCACTGTTTGGAGGAGCCTACCGGAGCCAGGGGTCGGTGAGGCGATCCGATCAGCTGAAGCAGACAGAGCAGGTCAGCTGCGGTTAGGGTGACTCCCCTGTTGTGGGGCCTGTTTGGGAGAAGCAGGGGAGCCTCCAGCAGTAGTAGAATGATGTACTGGATTGTTAAAAGGATAGCTTCCAGACGTTATTTTAACCTTGTTGTTTTAAAGATTTTTTCTAATGGATTTTAACCTCCACTTTTCACTTCTGTTTTTACTGGATTATTTATTTAATGACTTTGAAGGCACTGCACTAATCATTTGGAACATTGTTTTGTTTATTGATTTTTTAATAAAAGCACTTTTTTGACACTTTTGTGCACCATCTCCTTGCTCCATTGTTGTGCTGACCGGGTGTCCAAGCAGGTTGTCCAACTCCCTTGTTGTGCTCATTGGAGTGTCGAGATTCAAGTTAGCACATGATGGGGGTCTAATTGGATTCTATGACAACGTCATGTCTTGTCCCACTTACTTGCTTGCTTGCAGTAACACAGCTGCAGCCCCACAGGATGTTGAATTAGAAGAGCAGGTGTTTGCTTGGTTTGCAGGACAGGAGTTCCACGAAGTAAATCCAGAACATGTATAACAGCTCATGGAGGACGCTGAACCTGGAGAGGAACAAGTATAAATGGGATTACATGTGGTCACTATGGCACGAGTCTCAGAACAGGACTGATTTTGGTGAGCCACATTGATGGTCCACACTTAAAAACAGCCAACAGAGAAGAGAATGGACGAGAGCCGTCTACCTGTCTTTGCTGTCATCCACATCTAGTGTACTGCTGTGAAAAATGATAAAGAAAGCCAACATGGCTATCACTTCTCTGAACTCAGTCCTCAAGGAGTGAGGAGACCGTCAAACAAATCCATGGAATATCCCAGCAGCAGCTGAAGGACATGGACATGGAAGAGGAAGAGGGCCAAGAGAAATAGCCTACTTGCCAGTTTAGTGGGCAGTGAAGGAAACAAAGGAGACGATGACTGGTGAAGAGCGCCAGCTGGTTGGACACCCACGGGGGCAATTGGGCACAATGCTTGTTCTTTCTTTCTTTCAACTATCTCCCTCATTCTGCCTCTCCAAGATGGGGAGAGGTGGGGTGGGGTTCTCTCAGGAGGTCTTTGTACTTGGATTATGTCTGACAGCATTTCAAGTTAGCTGCTTTATGGATTTGAAGGCCTGCTTGTCAGTTGGACAGGCAATAAAGAAGGGACAGAAGAGTAGGCAGGTGTACCCTGTATGCCTGACACTCACCCACTGTCAGCAGGCAGCAGCTCATTGAAAATGGCAGAGTGTCCACCATGCATAACAAAGCAATGTTGAAAGTGTGGCCTTAAGAGTCAAAAAAAAAAAAAATAAAGACAGTGAAAGTCTACAGGCATCAGGCTGCCATCTTCATCAGCACACCCCATCGGTGTGGGCCCAGAGGGTCAGCAGAGAACAGGAAAAAATACAGTTAATGTAATGTGATTAGTTGTATCTGTCCACCCATCCATTCATCTCTGTTTTCAATTATCCAATCATCCATTCATTCATCTCTTTATCCATCCATCCTTTCATCCATGCATGCATCAACTCCTCCAGCCAGCCATCTCTCCTTCCGTCCATCCATCTGTACATCATTCCATCCATCCACCACACATCCCATACTTCCTTGTATTTATTGACCCCCTCCTCATACATCCACCAAGCCAATCATCAGGCTGTCCATCTCTATTTCCATCCACCTGTGTAGTTCCTAAGCCTGCATTCTGACCTTCCCGTCCACTGGTAGGTTGTTCTGCCAGTTGTGGGATCTCGGGACATGCTGGGACTAGAAATGCGCCTGACAATATTGAATGACTACTTGATTTTTCTGCAGCCAGAGGACCCACAAGTAACAGCTGTGCCTTCCCTGTTACTGTCGTGACTAAAAATTATCACCAGAAGGCTTTTTACCTGAAATGAAGGCTATTGGGAGTCTCGGGATAGGCAGACAGAGTCTATAATTTTATTGAAATAAAATAACAATAAAAATAACACAGACTCAACCCAATTTGGCCAAATTGAGCTGAGCCCCGAACAGTTCAAAACCCAAAACTTAAACATCATTTCTTATCACTTTGACCTCATTCAAATTAGCTCATTTTCTCTGACTCCCCTCTACTCCTGTCTGGCCGATACTTTGAGTTCCCATGGGAACCCTTATTATCTCCTGACTTCACCTTGTATCTGCCCCCCTGGCACTTTCACTGTCTATTGTTCATTTCTAGTTTCTGTTTTTGCTTATTTCTTTCACTGGCCAAGGCCTTAATTCCATATATGGGTTTCCTCTCGTCATTTCCTTTCTTGGTCGGTATGCTAGTTTATACTTGGTGGCTCAACGCTAAGCTTTAATTTAAAAAGAAATATGGCATGTCCCTTTATTTAATCATTTGCTTGGCATGCTTGATTTACATTTAATCTCTGTACTTAGGTTAAATGCTAGTATAATTTTCTAAACTTATTTATGCTAGAATATATATTTTTCATACATTGCATCATCTGACCTTGGCAGCAATGCCTTTTTGCCATTTTTGCTGATTCACTATTCCAACTGGCTTCTTACATGCCTACTAAAACCATTTTTTCCTGCATTTTGTTACTGGTATTGCTCCTTGTTTTCTGGCCTGTTCTCATGCCTTCTTCTTTAGTCCTCGATTAGTTTCCTATTCTCTTCTTGCTTTCTTAATACTGGTAATTTTCTTTCAAGAATAGAAAATAATGCAATATAACTGATTTTTTAGTTAACCATTTGCGTGACCTTTCTTATTTGCTTAACATTCTAATTAATGATTAATCTTAATGTTTTAGAAGCTATTGATTACTTTTATAGCTATTTATGCTAATATGCTAATTATGCGTAATGTAATTAATGTTTCCTTCTTTACTACAAGGACTCAGGTTCAATTCCCAGCACCCCCAGGTTCATTGGGTTCTAGCCTGGGTGTCTCATGTTCAGAAGATCTGGGATTTTATGGTGCCCCAGTGTATGTTTGCATGCATATAGCCCACTGTGACGTCTTAACTGATTTTAGGTGAGATAAAAAGAAATCAGCAGATTTCCATCACGTCTCCTCTTATTCTTCTTTTGTTCAAACTGTAAAGGGTTAATTCTTTTAATCTTTCCTCATAACTCATCCCCTGTAGCCCTGGAATCAGCCTAGTCACTCTTCTCGGGAACATTTTGTAGTGCTGCTATGTCCTTTTGGTAGACTGGATACCAAAACTGCACCCAGGACTCCAGACGAGGCCTCACCAGTGTGTTATAAAGGTTGAGCAGAACCTCCTGTGACTTGTACTCCAAACATCAAGGCGCTATATAACCTGACAGTCTGTTAGCCTTCTTAATGGCTTCTGAACACTGCTGGGAAGTCGATAGGTTAGACTCCTAAATCCTTCTCATAAGGTGGACTCTCGATTTTCAGACTGCCCATTGTGTACTCAAACCTCACAATATTACTTCCTATGTGTAATTCTTTACATTTATTGACATTAAATTTCATCTTCCACAAATCTGCCCAAGCCTGTCTGCTGTCCAAGTCCATCTGTGATGATTTAACAGATTCCAAATTATTTGCTAATCCACCTATCTTGATATGCCAATACTGATGCTCTGTGTAAGAAAGGACAGAGCCGGTTATACTTCCTTAGAATGCTGGCGTTCTTCAACATCAGCAATAAGATGCTACAGATGTTCTTTCAGACGGTTGTGGCAAGCGCCATCTTCTACGCGGTGATGTGCTGGGGAGGCATAATTAAGAAGAAGGACGCCTCATGCCTGGACAAACTGGTGAGGAAGGCAGGCTCTATTCTTGGCATGGAGCTGGACAGCTTGACATCTGTGGCAGAGCGACAGGCGCTCAGTAGGCTCCTATCAATTATGGAGAATCCACTGCATCCACTAAACAGTGTCATCTCCAGACAGAATAGCAGCTTCAGTGACAGACTGCTGTCACCGTCTTGCTCCACTGACAGACTGAGAAGATCGTTCCTCCCCCAAACTATGCGACTCTTCAATTCCACCCAGGGGGGTAAATGTTAACATTATTCAAAGATATTGTCTGTTTTTACCTGCATTGTTATCAATCTTTAATTTAATATTGTTTTTTGTATCAGTATACTGCTGCTGGAGTATGTGAATTTCCCCTTGGGATTAATAAAGTATCTATCTATCTATCTATCTATTATATAGTGCCTTTCACTCTATCTATCTATCTATAGGCTTACCCAACTTGTTACTTACATTCCTATCTAAATCATTTATATATATTAAAAATAGCAGCAGCTCCACCACTGACCCCTGCTGGTCACCACTCTTAACATTGGCCAGTTCTGATAAGGTTCCTCACCCCATCACCCTGTGCTTCCTCTGTTTGAGTCAATTCTGCCCCCATCTACACACCACACCCTGAACTGCCACTTCTTTTATTTTGATGCCCACACTCTAATATGGCACCTTATCAGATGCTTTCTGAAAGTTAAGAAAATAATAATAATGATAATGATAATAATAATAATATTTTATTTATATAGCACATTTCCCATTAAATAATGTGATGTGCTCTACTCTGATTAGATCCTTTTGTTGCTTCATTATAGAATTCCAGCATGTTAGTAAAACACGACCTCCCTCTTCTGAACCCACTATTCAGTAAAACTCCTGTTCTTGTCATGTGTTGTTCAATCTTATCCTTAATAATTCCTTGCATACATTTTCCTGTGATTAATGTTAAGTTTAATTGCCTATAGTTGCTCTGATGTGCAAGGTCAACCATTTTATATAATGGGATATTATTTGCCATTTTTCAGTCCTTCACATTGTCCTCAGTGCACAATGACTTCCTATTAATTTTTGTCAAGGGCTTATATCTGTACTCGCTAACCCCCTTATGTACTCAACTTGTCTCACAATCTTATGCTTTAAAACCCACCCCAAGAAAGACAAATTGCCCAGAGAGACACCAACCTGCCAGCACAGCCACACTGAGCACCTGCAGCATCAGCTCCATGTCGCCGTTCATCACTTGTCAGCAGCCAAGCTCAGTGGCTTAAAATCCCTTGCAGGAGGGTGGCATTGGTGACATCTGAAGACGTGAAATATGACTCCACTTCACCCTCCCTTTTACTGTTTAGCATTTGTAATAAAAGCCAAAAGTCAGACATGTCTTAGAGAGTAGCCTTTGGGAATTTTGATATGCCTACTTTTTTAGGTCAAACAACTTATCAAACTGCAGCCCAACATTCCCAGCACTTAGTGTTATATAGCGCATTTCACTGTAGATGAACTTTAAGAGGTGAGACAGATTTACAAAATAAAAAGAACATAAAAAATAATAATATAAAATCCCTGAAAATTAAGGAAGATGATCACCAGCATTAAAAAATTAAATGTCAGCACACAAGTGTCGGTGCTCAGTGCAGGTTCAGATCTCCTTCACACCAGCATGTCCACCCAAGTCCAGTTGCTCTCATTTTCTCTCACATTTCAAAGTTATGAGGGTTAAGTGAGTTGGTGACTCTAAATTGTCCTTTGTAATGGAGCAACATACTTGGCCTAGTATTCATTAAGGGCACAGCAGAGTGGAGGACCGCGTAGGATGACTTGCAAGTGCAGCACCTAATAGTCCACTGGGAGGCAATGTATTTTATTTGTCTGCTTTATGGTCCTTCTAGGCCAAGGCCTGCAGGGACCCTAGGAGCCACTAGGAAATGAGGAGTGAGGTGACTGAAGTGTGGCGGTCATAAAGGAGGCTGGTGCAGGTGCTATGCTGAAAAGACCAGGGGCACTCCGGTCCATTGTACTTATACCTCCTACACTTTAATATTTAAGTATTCCGACTGCTAACCTCAACTCTCTATGGTCACAAAGGCACTGGCTCATCCAGTTCAACTGCATTTTTTCTGGAACATTCTGATTGTCACAGTGTGAATCTGCACCCAGATTGCAAACCAAACCTAAAAGCTGAACCTGGGTCCTTGGGCTGTTAGGCAGTGGAGCTGAACGGTGTGCCACTGTGCAGGAGTCCAAAGGCCATCTCATGACACCCTGGAAGGAGCTGAGAAACATTCAAAGCAGATCCTGACTGGAAAGTCAGGCGTGTCACAATGTCCCTGTGTCTGTGTCAATACTGGTTTCTAAATGGTGTGGAGATGATCAAGATGATCATCATTGCTCTGTCCAGTGGTGGGTTGGTTATCTTCTTATTTGAACAGAAGCAGGGCTGTGGACCATCTTGATTGCCCAGTTTTAGGGTCAGTTACCTTCTCGTACATCCAGTAGTGGAGTCTGATGTGTCTGAGTGTAAAAACGGTGGTCTCCAACAGTCGGTTCAAGGCTAGAATAAAATTAACAGAAATGAGTCTTTGTGCCAGTGAGATCAAAAGGAAAGCTGCTGTCATAAAAAAGGGACTAAATCTGTTCTTTGTCACTTCTAGTCCACATGACGTCCCTGACTGGATGGGCTCCTCCAGCCTTCCCAACAGCAAAAACCAGTTCTTTCTAAATCAGGACCCTTGCTCTCCATTCCCTTCTGGCACAATGTCCAAACTCTGTGAATGATGGAGGCTTGACTGGTAAAGGGCTGAAGCCCATGGAGTGTAGAGGTGACAGAAAATGTGAGCATGAGCTGGATGAATTGGGCTCAGACACACCTGAAGGAATGTACCAAAATGTGGAGCCCGACACATGTAAAATATGTATGGCTGATTTTGTGACAATTCCAGAAAGACAAAGATGATGGCAGGGGCACAGTCAGGGAACAAGGTGGGGTCCACATGGTCAGCCCCTCTTCCTTTAATGATTGCCATGGTCTGAAATGACATGGGCATGTCTGTGTCTGTGTGAGTATCACCTTGAAGTCACAAATCTCTCACACTCTTCTTCTCCCGCCTGACATGATGTCTGTGGGTCATATTGCAGCTACATCAAGATTCCGTAAATGTCAGCCTGAGGACGCAGAAAAAACAAACCAGTTCCTCAGGATTTTACTCCATGACCTGAATGAAGTGACTTTGGTAGCAACACCTTACCCTTCACATTCCTTGGCTCGCTCCTGCCCTCTTCTGGGACATCTGTGAAGTGCAGCCTAAGGCTCAGAGGTTGAGACTTTAGACTGTGTTTGTGACTTTATAGCACTCTTTGTCATGGGATGGCCGGGAATCAGCATGCCATCAGGCCACTGTGACACTGAAATTGGCTGCATATTCAATTCTGCCCAAATCAGCCAAGACAACAGTGGAGTCTCTGAGTGTCGTTGAGTTCGCACACTTCCTAACCAGTCTAACAGAGCTTTTAGAGGATTGGGCATGAAGTTGGAATTGCTGCCAAAGGGGCTTCTACAAAGTACTGCATGAAGGGCCTGAATACTTCTAGGAACATCTGAGAGATTTCAATTTTTCATTCTTAACAGATTTGCAAACCTCTCCTTAAATGTGTTTTCACTTTCTCATTATGGGCGATTGAGTGGAGATTAAATTGGCAAACGGATTTTCTTCAAAAGATGTTTTCAGGTGGCATCTATGGCTTCATTCCCGCTTCTGTATCCTGTGTAATGGAGGTGACCACCTGCACTCAAGTCAATTCTATTTATGGTTCTCATTTACGTCACTGCAGAGGAGTACAGCGCATTTTTCTTTAAGATGGTATACTGCATTTTATTCTACACCAAAACTTAGCACAGTGCTCATTATTGTTTTGTCTCCACAAGAACACTCAGCACACGGGATGAGCCCATCATTCCCCATATAATTTTGCGTTTCCCAAACGCACAGAGGAACGCACCGAGAACTCTGCCCATCTTGGCCCCTCATTCATCTTTAGGATTACCATCACTACAGCAGTTATCAAAATGAGCAAATTGGGCATTGAACTACCCAAACAACCACAACACACATCTGATGGCTCCATAATGTTTCTAGGTGAGGCAGAAAACAAATCTGGGATTTTATTTACTTATGAATTTATTTCTCACTATAGAACTTTAAGCACGAAACGACAGGTAGACACACATGGAATTAATATGCTAGGACCGGAAGAGCACAACTTTCTTCCTTTGTCCAAGGTGTGTGTTTTTCGCTTTTGTTTCTCAGACATTTTAAAGTTTCACTGGCAATTCGATTTTGTGTTGTCACTATTTTTCAGCTGTGCACAGAAATAATATTAGGGCTGCACTGCACTCTGAACCATGGTTTACCAAAGCAAATTTGGCACCTGGAGTACGCAAATTTTTTCTCAGCTTAACAACATTTTCCTTTTTTTCATTTCAGATTTCTAAGGGTCTTGCGTCCTATAAAATGTGCTGTTACTCTTACTGTATTAAGTTACAACATTTGGAGAGGAACCTTGGCCGAAATGCAACATCCATCTTCTGAACTAAAAATATCTGCTCATGCATTAGCGTACTTGAAGTCTTCCTTGGGTTTTCATATGATGTGAATACGCTTAACTTAGAAGGCATTACTTGTTATGCAATTTGAGCCCCACACATCTACTGCCATGCAGTGTCATATAAAAAAAAAAACCATCCCAAGATGGTAGCATCCATGAAAAACATCATTACATCTGCATCATAACAATATCAAAGAAAACTTGATAAAAAAGATTTTAATGTGGTGCAGGCCCAAAACATGTGACCCAGTGAGTCTGGAACTTGATTCCACCGTTTTCAGGTTGGAATTTGCCTGAAAAAATTTGACAATTTTAACACTTTTTTGCCCCGATTTTTGCTGTCCAGAATTAACCCTTCTTTTTCCCCTCATTTTTGATATCTTGAATTAACCCTTTTTTGCCCCGATTTTTGCTGTCCTGAATTAACCCTTTTTTGCCCCGATTTTTGCTGTCCTGAATTAACCCTTTTTTCCCCTGATTTTAGCTGTCCTGAATTAACCCTTCTTTTTCCCATTGATTTTTGCTGTCTTGAATTAACCCTTCTTTTCCCCCTCATTTTTGCTTTCTTGAATTAACCCTCGTTTTTCACCTCATTTTTGCTGTCCTGAATTAAAGCTTCTTTTTCCCATGATTAGGGTTAGGGGATACCAGCGAGCTGGCAGGCACGGGTTCACTACGTGCACTAATTTTCCATTCTTTTTTTCTCTTTAATTCCCATCGTATACCTTTATATCCACTAAAAAAAAAAAAAAAAAAAAAAAAAACAAAGAAAATTGGACCTATTACCACCTTTTATCCATAACATCCCTAGTCATCTATCTTTCATTTAAACCATTCGGAAAAAATGTATCTAGGGATGTTATCCACTCCAATTCTCTCTTTAACCGTCTAGTTTTGTTCCAGTAGCTTTGGCTCTCTACCGGAAAAAAGACGGGTTCATGATCTGGCTGGGAAAAGTGGGAGTATAGCTTAGTGGGCTTTTGCTGGTTCTCCAGTAGTCTAAGATGTTGAATAAAACGGGCCTTCACCGAGTTTTTAGTTTCTCCAATGTAGAGCAGGCCGCATGCTCTACATTGGATGGCATAAATGCAATTCCTAGAGGTCAGACAATTGTTGAAAAATTGGCATTTCTTTTTTTGATATTCTGTTATCATTTTCTTATTTATATACGGAATATGCCACGCTGTTTTATTTTTTTTTTTTACGAATTGTACAGGAGGCCCTGATTAAATAATCTTTTAAATTCTTGTTCCTCCGATAGGCCGACACTAACTTAATGTTGACCAAATCCTCATTCGTCAATTGGGCCCCCTGAAAATTGTCTTTTAATACTCTGATAACTGCCTGCGTCTGCTTGGAGTAAGTAAAGACCAAAGGAATGATATCTATTGGCCTATTCCTCTCTTCGCTCCTCCCTCCACCAATCTCTCCTCCATCCATTTCTACCTCCAAATCCTCCTCCACAGCCCCCATCATTATCATCATTCCCCCTTGTCTCTCCCGGTCCCCGTCCTCCACTCTACTTCTTCCTGTTCCAGACAACCCCGGGGCAGGATCTTTAACCTCAGGGCCCCCCTCACTAACCTTAAGGTAAGGGTTAAGGGATGGGGCAGGAGATAAAATTTCTGCCTCCATAAGGATGGAACTATTCACCTTAGGGCCCCTCATCATATTAGCATCAGGGCCCCATTTACTGACCTTAAGGTCAGGGTTAAGGGATGGGGTAGAGGATAAAATTTCTGCCTCCATAAGGGTGGAACTATTAACCTCAGGGCCCCTTGTCATATTAACATTAGGGCCCCCTTTACTGACCTTGAGGTAAGGATTGAGGGATGGGGCAGAGAATCTAATCTCTCATTCAAACTCCCCAAACTTATCTAGATGGAACTCAGTATCGCAGTATCTTCCCGTCATCTCAACCCACCAAACATACTGAATACTAGGGTCATATGATGGTATAAGAACTCCAGGACCAGTTCGTATCGGAAACCTCCCATCATCTGCCCAGAATGAAAAATTGACCTCCGTCTCCAGATAAAAATAAATCCCCCCGGGGAAACCCTCACTAACATTAAAACAATACTGGAAAGAAGAATTTTGTTCACTATTTTTATCTCTAACCTCCTCTTTGTTTTGCAGACCCCAGATGTCCCAACATGGCAAGTAGAAGAAAGGAGGAAGGAATCGAAAGAAAAGGTAAGTACTCCCATCCGGAAAATAAAAACTGTTTTATTCTAGGTGTCCAAGATCCCGAAAAGCATGAAGTACCATCATCCAGGATACCCATATATGTTAATATCCATAAAGCCAACCCTTGTCTTTCCACTAGACTCTGCTCCCCACTTATTTCTAAGGATTCATGTATTGTTAACCAGGATGCTCCAGCGATATTCATCTCTTCCTCCTCCTGAATTCGAATTTGCGGAATCCCTGTATGTTTATTTGTAGCATTAATTGGGACATGCAAATATTGCCTATAATCATTTCTCACCTCCTGTCGGATTTCTCTTAGAAATCTCCTAGAGTAACCTCTCTCCCTAAGGGCCTTAAACAACACTCTTACCGCCTCATTAACATACTGTTCCTCCATGTTGATTCGATGAAACCTTATCAACTGTGATTTCACAATCCCTCGGAAAGTATGCTTTGGATGGTAACTAAGTTTGTGCAACAGGGCATGAGTGTCCGTACTCTTAAAGTAGACTCTAGAAAAAATCTTATACCCACCCTGTGGCACCTGTTTGAAATTTAATTGGGTGTCCAAAAAAGTCAAAGATTGGAAACTCATCTCCACTGTAAGTTTAATAGTGAGATGTACCCCATTCAATATTTCCACAAATTCCTGGAACTCGGAAACTGAATAAATCCAAATCCCAAAAATATCGTCCAAGTACCGAAAATATAAGAAAGGTAATTTCCGACATTTAGCCAAAGCCTACTCTTCCCAGTCCGCCATATAAATGTTCGCATAGGCTGGAGCGTATTTTTTACCCATTGCGGTACCATAGGTTTGTAGGTAGAGCGTTCCATCAAATTCGAACTCATTGGATCTTAAGTTTAAACTCAATAAATCCAATAAGTATTTGTCTGGTCTTGTCTTATCCGGAAACCGCTCAAAAACCTTTTGCACTGCTTGCAAACCTAAAATCGATGTTGATGTTAGTATAGAGAGATTCGACATCCATGGAAAACATGAATGCCTCTTGAGGTAACAATCTATCCGTAACTGTAAAAAGTGGTACGTGTCTTGTACATAACTATTATGTTTACAAGATAAGGGGTTAAGATAAAAATCTATAAACTCCGACACCCTATATGATTCAGATGAGCAGTCTGATATAATTGGTCTGCCCGGAGGAATATAGTATGGCACTGTCCAGTTCTCTACTTTGTGAATCTTAGGTAAGAGATAAAACTTTAATCGATGGATCCGAAGGTCCCTTTAAATATTGTTTGTTGTCCTGTTATAAATCCCTCTGCCTGCATTGCCTCCAAAATAGTCACCATCTTAGAATATATTTTTTCACGATTAGATTTTTTCAACCGTCTATAATGCAATCTATTAGAAAGTTGCCGTTTGGCTTCCCTGATGTATTGTTCTCTGTCCATTATAATGGTCATGGACCCTTTATCCGCTGGTTTGATGATAATGGACTTTTTCCATCTCAGATGTTCTAGAGAACTTCGTTCCCCCGGAGTCAAATTATCCGGTACTTCAGGAAAAGCCCTCAACTTTGCCAAATCCTGCTGATCATCTCTAATCATATCCTTCATAACCTAATTTTACTATTGACAGGCTCCCAATGAGATGGTTCAACAAATCTTTTTGGACCCTGGTCTCCATGATACTCGAAATAATCTAAAAAGTTTCAACCGTCGATGATACCTACACACATCCTTCTTAATCTCATCAGAATCTATTTGCGTCGGAACTGGAACAAAGGTAAGACTTTTTTGTAATAATGATACATCAAACTCCGTCAACCTAAACTTAGTACTTAAATTATAGATATTAACATCTTTTGCCTCCACAAACCTATAAGGTTCCTGAGACAATTCTAAACATTCTAGTCAATGATCCGCAATCAAAAATCCCTGATCATCCGTCCAATGTAAATTGTCTCCTTCCACTAAGTCCACATCTTCCTGACCCAAGCTATCTATAACCTGAATCCCTGGCAATGTAGACAAATTTAATCCCTGTATCCTAGTACAAACCTCTTCTGATTGTTCAGTAAGTGAAGAGGGTACTTTGGCTATATATATATATATATATATTATTGCCTTTGGAAAAAACCTTTTTACCGTCCGTATCAAAGATGGAATCAAATTGTTCCATCTAGTAGGTTGAGACTTTACAGTCATTCAGACCCACACATTAATATTTTTAATACCTGTAAATTTGGTTTTCCCATCCGATTAATATCCTGTAACCCTGAGATTGTTATACCTGGATAACTATATGCCTCCAATTGATTGTCGAAAATGTGGAATTCGTGAAATATTTGAATCCCCAAAAATAACATAAGGTTTAGTAACTTGAGGGACCTTAAATCCGTCCTGCTTCCACCCCTTTACTCTAATGGGACGATCTACTATTTCGATCTGATCAATATTTCTCAGGCTATTAGCAATGGGATCAGTCTGGGAATCAGAGTCATTCATTAAATCAGAATTAAACTCCTCCCGTCTCATCTCTTCCCCTTCTCCGATTGTAAAGATATGTCCAGACTGTTGTTCACTAATAAGTTGTTCCAAGGAGCCTCTTGAAGTCCCTACAAAAGATAACACAACCTCAGAATTACCTCGTTGATCCATGTCCTCCTGTCCAACCATAATTCTAAAATTCTCTCTCCGGACTGATCAAACCTTTACCCGTGTCTGTTCTATTAGTCAACTGTAAAATACCCAATCCAGTAGTCCCACCATCAGTTTCCTCTACAGGTACACCTGATGCACTCCGTATCTCTTCCTGATCCGATAGAGTAACTGTTTCTCAATCCTTCCTCCCACTCTGCCACCCTCCTGCACTTCATTTCCGTCCTTTATTTCTAAATTAACCACCATTTCTTCCCCCTGCCACAACAACCCATCTGGTGACTTGTCTCCTTCCTGAATACAACCAAAGGAAATAGAGTCCAGCGACGAATATGGTAAAACCTGTTCTACCCCCTCTCCATCTTTCACCCCCCAATCCAAACCAAACCCGTTAAGGGTGGACCCACCTGTCTGTTTCCTATCCTATTATTCCCCACGTTTTTAACCCTTTCTATCCTTAACTCACTCCCATCCCCAGAAGATCCCATCTCCTCTAAAACTCTGTTTATTAATACCCATAATCTCCCAGGAGGAAAGAGAAGGTAAGGAAATCACTCCAGATGTTTTTATTCTCTCCTGCTGTTGACCATCCCCACCACCCTTAATTTCCAGAAGGAGGTAAGTAGTAGATGAAGACACCAAATCTGTTTGAACACTTTGCTCTTCTAAAGATATTTTTTTATTTATTCTCTGAGGCAAAACATTCGATAAAGGAGAAGAGGAAAAAGGTAACGTTAATGAATGCACATTTGCCATGTTAAAACCATTCAAAAGGATTTACCTGATTTTTATTCTTGTTATTTTGAACCTCACCCACCGGAATCCACGTCTGTTTTCTAATATCGGCCTCCCATATAGTATTACTCTGATATATCCAGATCGAATTCGGCCACACATCCATCCTTCAGAAAAGCTCCAAGTTTTTGAATAGATGTTTCCATTACATTTTGCTAAAAGTAGATATAAAACTAAATTAACGCTTTCTGAACATCCTGTTCCTGTACCACTTCAATCTTGGGATATTCATCTAATAGAATCCCCAAATGACATTTTAATGTCTAAATTGGCCATCAACCAATCAAATGTATTTCTCCTAATTTGTGAAGTAGTAATTCTATTAGGTACTGCTGGCTTAATAAAAGAAATTTCTCCACCTGTTTTTGCATCCCCTTTGGTACTGTCTTATTATTTAAATATTTATAAATAATTTCCAAATGGATAGCTTTTAAAAGTATGAAATACCTTTTATCTGGTTTTCATGTTTCCCTGGTCGTAGGAGTGATGGACATCCCTGGGTCTACCTCCGTGTCTAAATCTTGCAAGGGTTGAAACCTATTTCTCAGTTGAACTGGAGCCATATTTCTAAAAAAAAAATTATATAATACACACAAAAACCCACTAATATCTAACAATCACGAAATAGGGAGACTTTATATATTTATAAAAAAAATAGTTTTGTCTTACCCTCCTGTAGTTGTTGCCAATTGTTTCTGCAACCAATCTTATGACTTGCTTTGAATTTATACCAGGCCCTTGTTATATTATGAAAAAAGGACTTATCCAATATGCAACCTAAGTGTTGTATACAAGTGCTTTAAATCAAACAAAAAAGTGAAACAAAGACTCTTACTCAACTAACTACATATAACTACTCACTAGTTCTTACTAAAATTAAGAAAAAATAAAAAAAAAATTAAAAAGTTTAGCCCCAGAAAACTATTTTGAAACAAACTGTCCCCCAGGACTAACCCCAGAGGCCTAGCACACTATTTTGTAACAAACCATGCACTATTCCTCCAGGAATTAAAAAACACATTATACACACACACACACACACACACATATATATAAAAAGGAAACATGCAAAAAACAAAAGACAAACAACACTTACTGTGCACAGTGAAAAAATGTCCTAGATCAAAAAAGAAAAAAGCAGGCCTGCAAAAAGTACTTTTTATCAAAACAAGAGCTCTTAAAAAGATTTTAAAGGTAAGCTTACCCAACCGAGTCCAACACAAGGAAAAAAGAAAAAAGATTTACAACAAATAAACAATCACAAATAATATTTGGTAACCTAAACCCTAACATTTTGCTTATAAACTTTAAGCTTCGTCAGAGAATAACCAACAAGTCTTACAATGGCCCTTCACGTCAGCCCTGCTTTTATATCCGCTGTCCTAATCACCTCGGCCCCAGATGGTAATTAGCCAGGTGTATCAGAAAGGCCATCCCTATCAATTGTGATTGACACATGACTCATTAATGATACTTAAAAGACCGATCCTCAATTAGTTAAAAATAAACTTTAATTAAATCAATATAAGCCCATCCTCAATATAAATATTTAAAACCATATAAATTTATACATATTCTTCCATAAGAAATATGTTAAAACAATAAAACAAATCTCCCTATTTCTCATACTCCAGACTCACAAAACATAAAACAAAATCATCTTGCTTGATAATTATCTAGATCCAGACCAATCAATTATTCCATAGTTGGCCTAAATACTCCCCTATCTGATTTTATTTCTCCAATTAATACTAATTTAATTTTTCACAGGACAATTTATATTTTACCGGTGGGAATAACAAAATGCACATTGGACGCTGGCAGGGTCAGGCTTAGGGTAGGGGATACCAGCGAGCTGGCAGGCACGGGTTCACTACGTGCACTAATTTTCCATTCTTTTTTTCTCTGATTCCCATCGTATACCTTTATATCCACTAAACAAAAGAAGAACAATCAAAGAAAATTGGACCTATTAACACCTTTTGTCCATAACATCCCTAGTCATCTATCTTTCATTTAAACCATTCGGAAAAAATGTATCTAGGGATGTTATCCACTCCAATTCTCTCTTTAATCGTCTAGTCTTATTCCAGTAGCTTTGGCTCTCTATCGGAAAAAAGACGGGTTCATGATCTGGCTGGGAAAAGTGGGAGTATAGCTTAGTGGGCTTTTGCTGGTTCTCTATTAGTCTAAGATGTTGAATAAAACGGGCCTTCACCGAGTTTTTAGTTTCTCCAATGTAGAGCAGGCCGCATGCTCTACATTGGATGGCATAAATGCAATTCCTAGAGGTCAAAGACAATTGTTGAAAAATTGGCATTTCCTTTTTTGATATTCTGTTATTTATCATTTTCTTATTTATATACGGAATATGCCACGCTGTTTTATTTTTTTTACGAATTGTACAGGTGGCCCTGATTAAATAATCTTTTAAATTCTTGTTCCTCCGATAGGCCGACACTAATTTAATGTTGGCCAAATCCTCATTCGTCAATTGGGCCCCCTGAAAATTGTCTTTTAATACTCTGATAACTGCCTGCGTCTGCCTGGAGTAAGTAAAGACCAAAGGGATGATATCTATCGGCCTATTCCTCTCTTCGCTCCTCCCTCCAGCAATCTCTCCTCCATCCATTTCTACCTCCAAATCCTCCTCCACAGCCCCCATAGTTATCATCATTCCCCCTTGTCTCTCCCAGTCCCCATCCTCCACTCTACTTCTCCCTGTTCCAGACCACCCAGGGGTAGGATTTTTAACCTCAGGGCCCCCTTTACTAACCTTAAGGTAAGGGTTAAGGGATGGGGTAGAGGATAAAATTTCTGCCTCCATCAGGATGAAACTATTAACCTCAGGGCCCCTCCTCAAATTAACATTAGGGCCCCCTTTACTGACCTTAAGGTCAGGGTTGAGGGATGGGGCAGGGGATCGAATTTCTGCCTCCGTAAGAGTAGAACTTTTACCATCAGGGCCCAATTCTAGATTAATATCAGGGCCCCATTTCCTAACTTTAAGGTAAGGATTGAGGGATGGGGCAGAAAATCTAATCTCTCGTTCAAACTCCCCAAATTTAGGGTTAGGCTTAGGGTAGGGTATATGGCCATTACGGCACGCCCAGGTACAACGATTCTTGATATTAAAAATTATTTAATTTTTTAATTGTTTTAATCTACCCCCTACTAGAAAATAAAACTGGATAAATACATAAATAAATAAATAGATAGATTCAAAAATCCTTTATTTTAAATAAAAAAACTTTACATATTTAAAAATAATCTAATACACTAAGAAAACCTTTTATCCCCTACTTTTAATCTACAATGTTTTTTACCCACCCCCAAATTATTATTAAAAAAGTATAATTTTATAAAAAATCATCCCCACCCCTTAAAATCCTTTTGAGCTAAACATACCCTTACATTTAAAAATTCCCCCCCCAAAAAAGGATCTTTTTTTAAAAAAAATATCTATCCCTATCCTAATAAATACCTAAAAAACATATCTAAGTCAATAAATAAATAAATAAGTAAATAAATACATAAATATCTAAGTTTACCCCTATTCATTAATAAATAAATAAATAAAATAAGTAAATAAATAATTAGATAAATCAAACTCATTTTTCGTTTAACCCCATTGGGACCCAGGTATTCAAAGCCTCCATCCATTTTTGTTCCGCCCTCAACCGTCTGGTCTTGTTCCAGTTCCCCTGCTGCTCCAGGCCAAACATCACTGGTTTGTGACCTTCCATCCCGAAGTGGGAGTACAACACCATCTGTTTCTTTTGGTTGTCGATGAGTCTGAGGTGCTGTACAAAATGCTCCCTCAGGGCATTCTTGGTCTCCCCAATATAAATTAATCCGCAGGTGACGCACTGGATCCCATATACACAATTTCTGTAGTTAAGCTGAAATGTTTGAAGAATTGGTTTATCCACCTTTGCCAGTCTATTGTAAATATTTTTCTTCCTGGCAAAGGGGATTTTCCAAGCAGTTTTGTTTTTTTGTTTCTTGTTAGGACACCTTGCATGTACCAAGATGTCCCTTAGATTTTTGTTCCTTCTATACGCGGCAATGATTTGAAATTGTTTTAATGGTAAATGGGTGCCCTGCGTCCCCACAAAGTTTGAACGCAGGACACCCATAACTGTCCTAGCATAGTGTGAGAATGTCATGATGACCGGGATTTTGTAGCTGGGATCCATATTTGGTGTATGCTCCACCCGCGAACTCTTGACCTGTGTCCGATCCCCCTCCCCCTCCACCATACACCGACCCGGGGACCCTGCGACACCCATCCCCTGCCCTGCAACTCGGGAGACCCCAATTGCCCCAATTCCTGAATTGTTAACCTCAGGGCCCCCCACCCCCAAGTTTTTAAAGTTAGGGCAGGGGAGAGTTGATGGGTTCCCCATTTTCCCAGGGGTGGGGGTCCCAACATCAGGACCCCCCACCCCTAAGTTTTTAGGGTTAGGGCAGGGGAGGGTTGGTAGATCCCTAGCTGCCCGAGGGGTGGGAGTTCCAACATCAGGGCCCCCCAACCCTAAGTTTTTAGGGTTAGGGCAGGGGAGGGTTGATAGATCCGTAGTTGCCCGAGGGGTTGGAATCTTAACATCAGGGCCCCCCACCCCTAAGTTTTTAGGGTTAAGGAAGGGGAGGGTTGGTGGAGTCCTAGTTTCCCCTGGGGTGGGAGTCTTAACATCAGGGCCCCCCACCCCTAAGTTTTTAGGGTTAGGGCAGGGGAGGGTTGATGGGTCCCCCAATCCCCCAGGGATGGGGGTCCTAACATCAGGGCCCCCCACCCCTAAGTTTTTAGGGTTAGGGCAGGGGAGGGTTGATAGATCCCTAGTTGCCCCAGGGGTGGGAGTCTTATCAGGGCCCCCCACCCCTAAGTTTTTAGGGTTAGGGCCGGGGAGGGTTGGTGGGTCCCCCATTTTTACGGGGGTAGGGATCTTAACATCAGGGCCCCACACCCCTAAGTTTTTAGGGTTAGGGCAAAGGTGGACAAGTTGATCCCCAAGGGCCGCGGGGCCAAGGTTATTAACCTTGGAACACCCCCCAAAATTAAAGTTAAAGTTAAGTCTAGGGGGGCCGGGTTGGTCCCCGTGGCTCCTAGGGTCAAGGCCCCCAACCCGAGGGCCCCAACTCCCCCCATAGTTAAGATAAGGATTTGGGGGGGCTGGTTGGTCTACTAGTCCGGAGAGAGAGAATTTCTCACCCTCCGGGTTGCCCCGCACTGGGCTTTTAGGGTCATGGTCAGATAAAATTTGTTGATCGCTGATGTCTTGCACACAGGATGCCCATTGCAGATTCCATACCCGAAAGGATAAAGGAGCGGAAGAAGGAGAAGAATAAAGAGGTAGCGGAAGAAGAATCCTGAAGTGTAAGTAAAAAGGAAGGTAAGTAAGAGCTGGTAAATGAATTTTTAAATTGTTGAGATTTATAGAAATAATCTGTTATTTTGTCTGTAAGAGAGTCTATTGTATCTATTTCAGAGATATTGTGATACGACCTGAATTCCGCCTCCCTGACTGGAAGATACTGTAAGTCCGTAATCCCTAAAATATTCAATGATTGATCCACAGAAGTGACTGTAGAATTGAAGGGATTATCCACTACGGGAGACTGGAAAGAAAAAGAATCAGAATCAAAATACACTGAAATATTTGAAGAGGAATTGGAATAAACTGATAAGGCATCTGCCAGCCTGGAGATGTCCCAATCATTCAGTGGAGGAAGTTGTGGAATACCCGTTTTAGCGTTCAATGCTCCTCCCCTGCTTGTCAGATACCTGGAGACAGTTGTTTTGACTTCCGCCCGGACCTCCCGAAGAAAACGACGTGTATATCCTCTTTTACGGAGGGTCTGAAAAAGTAAGTGTGTTGCTTTCTCTGCATCCAATTGATCAGTATTGATCCTGTAAAATCGTATTAATTGAGATTTGATTATACTCCTAAATGTATATTTAGGGTGAAAACTAGTCCTGTATAATAAAGCGTGAGTATCTGTAGGTTTAAAATAGATACAGGATTTTAATGTTTTAATTGTTGATGATTCCATATCAAAATAAATTTCGGTGTCTAAGAAGTTTAAAGAAGTCTCACTTACTGTCGGTACTAATCTAATTGAACGATGGTGTGAATTTAAAATCCTGACAAACTGATCAAAATCTTTTGCAGGGAAGGTCCAGATGCCAAAGATATCATCCAGGTATCTGAAATATCTAAATGGAAGCCTGGGGCACTTACAAAACGCTGTTTGCTCCCACCAAGCCATATAAATATTGGCGTATGTAGGAGCAAATTTTTTTCCCATGGCGGTCCCGTGCACCTGGAGATAATATCTTTCGTTAAAGACGAAATCGTTATTCAAAAGACTGATGCTAAGGAGATCCAAGATAGCCTGATCCGGCCTATCTGGAGCCGGATTATCCGCCAACAGTCGGGCCACCGCCTCCAAACCCATAGTGATGTCGATGTTTGTATACAGTGACTCTACGTCCATGGTGAACATAAGGGAGTGAGAAGGAACTTTGAGATTTTTAATTATTTGTAAGAAATGATAAGTATCCTTAATATAACTATTATGTAATTGTGATAATGGATTGAGGAAATAATCTATATATTCTGCTATTCTATAGGATTCTGAGTTGCAATCTGATACAATAGGTCTACCTGCTGGTATCCTAATTTTTGGTAAGAGATAGAACTTACGGATACTGGGAGTAGTTGGTCCTAATAAGTATGTTTTCTGTTTATAGTCTATATAACCTAATTGAAATATTTTATTAATAATTGTTTTAATCTGGGTTCTGGTTTTCTCCTGTAAGGAGGTTTTAAGTGGTAAATAATGTTGTTTATTTAAAAGTTGTCGTTCTGCCTCTATGATGTACTGATTGGTATCCATGATGACTAATACTGATCCCTTATCTGCTGGTTTAATGACTATATCCTTATTCTTTTTAAGATTTGTTAAAACCTCTCTCTCACTAACTGTTAAATTATCCTGTCCATTTCCCTGTATCTTTAAATGATTCAATGATTGAATATTTTTATTAATGAGTCTCTGGATAGGTTTTCTGATATCTGAGCTAGCCGGGATCCAAGTCGAGGGTTCCCTAAATTGAAACTGTGGGTGTAAATGAGATGAGTAATCAAAATAATCCAATACCTGTAATTTTCTGTGATAATTATATATATCCCTTCTCACTTCCTCCATGTCCACCTCAGACGGAGTTGGAATGAAGGTCAGGCCCTTCTGCAGCAAGGAGATCTCCGGCTCTGATAGTTTAAAGATGTTTGAAAGATTATAGATGTTTACCTCCCGGGCCAGACAAGTTCTGCTTAGCCCGTCAAACAGTTTAACTGCTCCCTCCAGAGATCTTGGATCTGATATGCGGTGTCCGGTGTCCAATGAATACGATCCTGATTTAATTCAATGTCTATTGGAAAATCTAAGGCGTCCGGGAATAAATCCATTATAATACTATTAAACCTCACAATCTGCTCCCTATGCAATGAGTTCTCTGAATATGGGATTTTGGCAATACAGATCCTTGCTTTGTGGAATGCTTTCCTAGCACTCCTATTCAATTCCCCATAATATTGTTTTAGTGTTTTTTCCGTATGCTCTTTTCCACAGTTATTTATTCCTAATGAAATGACAACATACCGAACCTGATCTTGGGGTGTTGTTGTTTTAAATATTTTAATTAAATCCAGGATCTTAGCCCCTGGATAACTCTGGAGCTCCACCTGGTCAAAATAGACATGAGGTATCCTAGATATGTTGGAGTCTCCAATAATCAAAATGGTTTTATTACACTGTACTCCCACCCATGGCCTATAAAATCTTCTAGCTTTATTGACTAAAGTAATTTTATTAATATCTATTTCTAATTGTGCTGGTGTCCGAATAGAAGATGGAGGATCAGAAATGGACTTTAATTCCAAAGATGGATTTGAGGGGTCCTCATTCATCTCTTCCTCCCTATTGTGTTGGTAGTTTGAATCAAGTGTATTGCCTAAAATAATATCACTGGAGGGAGCAGTCGAACCTGTAATAGAGGAAATAGACAATGGATCAGTCCCTCCCAGATCCCCCGCTGCATCAGCCCTCACCGAATCTCGAAGATATTCCGTTACTAACCCAGGTGAACGGTTAGACACCGCCATGATAGGGGCAAACAAATTATGTTGGGTATTCCCACATTGAGGATCAATTCCAGGCTGACCATATGTCATCACTCCGGGCTGGAATGTCACATCAGTAGAACTAGAAGATGACAAAGATGATATTTTAAAGTTTGGGGTGGAAATAGAATCCGGCGTTTTAGAAAAGAGAAGAGAAGAAGGAATTTTAATTTTTTCCAATACTGGAACCAAACTTTTTATTGATTTCATGCTTTCATTAATCTGAACAGTTGCAGAAGACTTAGATAAAACAGATCTAGTATGTTCATCTACTAATTTTATTGACTCTTTGTTTTCTAAAGAAATAGGAGTCATTACAAGAAGATCGGAATTGGTTTTTGCTGAAGATAAAAGTTTTGGAGAAGGAAAAGAAAAAGAATTTGAAGAAAAAGCAGTCAAAAGAGGAGTATCTACTGATTCCAATGAAGTAAGTTCAGATACAGAAGTTTTATGAACCTTTGTCTGTATTAGAGGAGAACCAGAAGAAACTATTTGAGTTTTAGAAGAAAGATCCAGATTAAGTTTATTTTCAAGAGAATGAAAATCAGAAGCAGAAACAATATGCACTTTAGGATAGAGATTAGCATTAGGTGTATTTATAGGCGTAACTGAAGAAGAGATTTGAATATTATTTCATGCTTTCATTAACCTGAACAGTTGCAGAAGACTTAGATAAAACAAATCTAGTTTGTTCATCTACTAATTTTATTGAATTTTTTGTTTTCTAGGGTTAGGGTTAGGGTTAGGGTAGGGGATACCACCTAAGTGGTGCGCTCGGGTTCACTTATCACAGTCCTACATTCATAGTTCTTGTACATGTCATTTTTAATCTCATAATTCCTTTTCGTAAAGCGAAGATAATTTTTATTGTTACCTTCCTTTATTTTTCATTCAATCCATTCGGGAAGATGGTGTCTAACTCCCTAATCCATTTCTCCTCCTTTTTTAATCTCCTATTTTTGTTCCAATAGGTTTCCATCTCTAATGGAATAAAAAGAGGTTGATGTTCCGGGTCTTGAAAATGTAAGTATAATTTGGTTCCCTTTGTCTGATTTTCTATTAGTCTCAAATGTTGTATGAATCTTGCCTTAACCGTGTTTTTTGTTTCCCCGATATAGATCAACCCACATTCTTTGCACTGGATGGCATAAATACAATTCGTGGATGTTATCGTTAAATCCTGAAATATCGGTTTCTCTTTTGCTGTTATTGGGTTTCTAATGAGTTTTTTATTTTTATAGGGGATTTGCCATGCTATTTTATTCGTTTTCCGGATCGTGCATGACGCCCTCACTATGTAATCTTTAAGATTTTTATTCCTCCTATATGCCGATATTAACTTGATCTGTAGAAGATCTTGATCCAGCTGTTGTGCTTGTGAGAAATTGCGTTTCAGGATGCTAACTGCCATCTGCGCTTGTGCCGAAATTGTAAATATCAGGGGAATAATATTTGTCGACCCATTATTCCTCCTCACCATCTCAACTTCCTCACCAACTAATTCCCTATTCTCTCGTCCCAGTTCTATCCATGTCCCCTCCATCTGCTCGTCCATTTTTATTCCTGCCTGGTTCGTATCCAACCCCTTCCCCTGATTTTTAGGTTTAGGCATCCCCTCCAGGATTTTAACATCAGGGACTCTCCCACTATTTTTAAGGTTAGCGTTAGGGCTGGGGTAGGGCTGTGAAATTAATGTCTGTTGTTGGACATTATTCTGAACACCTTCAACTCCCCCTACAAGGTTAACATCAGGGCCATCCCATTGATTAACCTTAGGTATCCCCCCCTGAGTTTTAGGCTCAGGCATCTCCCCTACTAACTTAACCTCAGGAACCCTCCCCTTGATTTTAAGATTAGAGTTAGGGCCTGGGGTAGTCTGTACAATTACAACCAATTCGTCAGGGACTCCCCCACTATTTTTAAGGTTAGCGTTAGGGCTGGGGTAGGGCTGTGAAGTTAATGTCTGTTGTTGGATATTATTCTGAACACCTTCAACTCCCCCTACAAGGTTAACATCAGGGCCATCCCATTGATTAACCTTAGGCATCCTCCTCTGAGTTTTAGGCTCAGGCACCTCCCCTACTAACTTAACCTCAGGGACCCTCCCCTTGATTTTAAGATTAGAGTTAGGGCCTGGGGTAGTCTGTACCATTAACCTCAATTCGTCAATCTCCTTCCACTCCACTATGGGTTCCGACCAACCATTAAACCAAGGGACCGTATCCAAAAGCTCATTCAAATCCCCTGAATAATTTAATTCCCTGCCCACGAAAATGGTCTGTGAGGTTTCTATCCCTGGTGAGTGACCCTCATGTTCCACATAATCCATCACCTTACTCCTTACAACTGCCTTATGGATTACATCCCCTTCATTTTCCACTTCCTCCTCCCATGTCCAGTTTTGCATTTTTCCAATATCCCCAGATATTAAAACAGGCAAGTATCTATCTATACCATTACCACGTCCTACATATCTGAGCTCACCTGGATATCTTAACTGGTGACTTTTTCTAACTATCTGTCTGCTTTGCAGGTTCAGGAGGTCCCAACATCGTAGAAGAAAAGAAGAAGGAAGAAGAAGAGGATAAATGGCCCGGTAAGTATCACCATTCGGAAAAATGATATCCCATTCTATTTCAGGTAAGTACGATATTCTTTGACTTATATCATCCTTTCCTATCCACCATTGCCCTCGAAGATCATTTATACACCCAGGCAGATCATTCTCCTCCTCCATGGAACTAATACTATCCACCTCTGACCCATGCCCTGTTAGCCAAGATATCTCTGATTTATTAGATATATTATCCTGAGCCTCCCCAGTCTGAGGAATCCCAGTTTTTTTATTTTTGTTACTAATGGGGATCTCTAAATATTTCATATACGTTTGTTCCACTTCCATCCTAATTTCCCTGAGGAATCGTCTGGAGTAGCCCCTATTCATGAGGGATGAAAACAAGATCCTCGTGGCTTCCTGTACATGTTCCTTCTCAGTATTAATTCTATAAAATCTAATCAGCTGTGATTTCACAATTCCCCTAAAAGTATGTTTCGGATGATAACTGGCTTTCTGTAATAGAGCATGCGTGTCCGTGCTCTTAAAGTAAACTTTAGCACCCAGTTTTTTTACAAGATTCTGATACCCTCTTAAAATATACCTGTGTATCTAGGAAGGTGAGTTTATCATTACTTACTTCAGCTGTCACTCTAATCGTATCATGCACTTGGTTAAGTGTCTCTACAAATTGTCTAAACTCCTCCTCCGTATGCAACCAAATTCCAAAAATATCGTCAAGATATCTCAAATACAGAGCAGGTAGTTTCCGACATTTTGAGAAAGCTTCCTCCTCCCATCTAGCCATGTAAATATTAGCATACGAGGGGGCGTATCTTTTCCCCATCGCCGTTCCATAAACCTGGAGATATAGACTCCCATTAAACTCAAATTCATTCGTTGTTAGATTTAACCTTAACAATTCCATCAAATACTCATCCGGCCTATCGCTATCGGGATATCGCTCCATAGTCTGTTTCACCGCCTCCATCCCTAACTCGATACTAATATTTGTGTAGAGAGACTCCACATTCATTGAGAACATCAGAGCCTTTTCCGGAACTACTTTCTCCCTAATAATTTGTAAAAAATGGTACGTATCTTGCACAAAACTGTTATGCTTACAGGACAATTGATGTAAATAAAACTCAATTAGCTCCGAAACCCGATATGATTCCGAGCTACAATCCGAAATAATAGGTCTACCCGGGGGAATCTGAAAAGGGACCGTCCAAGTTTCCAGTTTTTTGTGGACCTTGGGTAAGAGATAAAATTTTTGTATTGACGGATCCGACGGACCTGATAAATAACGTTTTTGTTTAGCTGTTATAAATCCCTCCTCCTGCATCTTATTAAGTACCTTCACCATTCTATCATATGCTACCTTCCGTCTTGTTTTCCTTAGGGGTTTATAATGAAGTTTGTTAGATAGCTGTCTCTTGGCCTCAAAAATATATTGTTCTCTGTCCATGATTATGGTCATGAACCCTTTATCTGCTGGCTTAATGACAATCTGCTTGTTCCTCTTTCTAAAATATTCCAAAGACATCCTTTCCTGTTTTGTCAAATTATCCAATGCCCCTGGAACTACCTGCATTCTGGCTAAGTCCCTTTCATCATCCCGGATCAATTCCAAAATAGTTTGACCTAATTGTTGATTCTTAGGTTCCCAATGTGAGGGTTCTATAAACGTTCTTGGTACCTGGCCTATCTCATACTCGAAATAATCTACCAACTTCAACCGTCGATGATACTTATACATATCTCTTTTAATTTCCTCCAAATCTAATTCAACTGGTACCGGTACAAAAGACAGGCCTTTCCTTAGAAGAGATATATCCGAACCTGTCAGTCTAAAGTTATTGCTTAGATTATAAATATTACAATCCTTTGGTCAACTAAACCTATAGGATTCTTGTAAAAGGTCTAAACACTCTAGTCATTCGTCCACTATCAGGAAGGCCTGGCCCATTGCCCAATGCAAAGTATCACCTGGTTCCAACTCTACATCTCCTTGCCCCATTGTCTCCACCACCTCGATTCCCGAGATAGAGGGAAGCATACTATTCAATTGTTGTATTCTCTTATAAACTTCTTCTGACTGATGTTCAATTGATTAAGGAATTGTAGCTAAATAAACCTTCGCTAGTGGAAATTTATGTTTTAATACTGAAATAAGAGATTGAAAATATCCCTTTATATGTCTGCCCACCCGATCTTTATTGCAATCGTTTAAGCCAATACATACTAAGATCTTTAATACTTTATTATTAACTTTTTTAATTCTACTAATCACCTCGGTTAGATCTCTTACTCCTGCCCCTGGAAGACTAATGGCTTCTAATTCACTTTGCCTAAAATGTGGAATTCTACTAATATTGGAGTCGCCCAAGATGAGATATGGTTTCAAAATCTCAGGGATTACTTTCCTATCTGTCCGCCACCCTTCCAACCTAACAGGCCGATCTACAATCTCCATTGTATCAATATTGTTTTGATTATTAAAATTGATGGGATCAGTTTGGGATTCAGAGTCACCCGTATTTTCTGATGTATACTCTTCCTCAATCATCTTTTCACCATCAATATAATCAGCCAACCCTGCAACATTTGTTGTATCCACCCATGATTGTTTGGCCTCTCCTGCTGATATCCCTGTAATAGACGGATCAGAAATTAATACATGGTCTCTCTGTACATACTCCCCCATAACTCTAAATCCCTCCACTTCCATATTCCTATAGTTGTCTCTTCCTTTTTCCTCCAGTTCTACTGCTTGTTCCCCCCCCCCCCATCCACAGTATTCCCCTGTCTTTCCACCTCCTTCTCTATCACCAATTTGTTTTATTCTAATCTATTCTCTCCTTCCTCTTGCTCCATCACAACAAGATTCTTTCCCTCAGTAGGTATTAACTCTAACTGATATATTTGTCTTTCTTTTCCTGCTACAGGTTCCACCAGTTCGAACTCCCTCAACTCCGGGCTATTGGAGGTAAGTAAAGCTTTATTAATTTCCACTTCTTGGGATACTCTAGAATTCCCTTCCTCCTCTTTCTCTACAGAATCTGAAAATACCACTGAATCTGGTGAAGAATATGGATTTCTCATCTCACCTTCATGGCCCTGACCATAAAATGAATACTCCATTACCTTTTTTCCATATCTACTATAATGTGAAGTTAATCCAATACCATTCTCAATTTGTATTTCCTTTCCATTCTCTACACTTGAACCTATCGAACCCTGTTCTATTACACTTTCTTCCGTATTTTCCAAAATTCTAGTCTTTCTAACTAGTTCTGTAGCTCCTAATGACGACATGGAAGAAAAAGACAAAGCTAGATCCCCTAACATTCCCACCTTCGTTTGTTGAGATCCCCTTTCTATCCTCGCCACCTGACATTCCTCCACCTCTCCTTCCCTCCTCCCCACACTCCCAATTCTAGGACCCAAGTACCTTTTAGTTATATTTTAATTAGCTTACCGCCTTATGAATATTGTTTAAATTGAACTCTATTTTTCATTTAGACCTACCGGGGACCTAGTCTGTAAGAAATCAATTACTTCCGTCTCTACTTTTAAGCGACGAGTCTTGTTCCAATACGACTCGTGCGCAATTGGGAACATAATAGGATTATGTTCCCTTTGAGCAAAATGTAAATATAAAATTGTTAATTTTTCCTGATTCTCTATTAGGCGCAGGTGTTGGACAAATCTGGCCCTGACAGTGTTTTTTGTCTCCCCTATGTATAGTAGTCCACACTTACTACATTGGATTCCGTAAACACAATTTTTAGTGGTCAGAGACATTTTTTGAAAAATTGGTCTCTCCTTACCGGACATTGGATTACAGACTATTTTTTTATTTTCATATGGAATCCGCCATGCACACTTATTTTTCTTTTTAATTGTGCATGACGCCCTCACCAAAAGGTCTTTTAAATTTCTATTTTTACGAAAAGCCGTAACCAATTTACAATCCCTCCACTCCTCATCTCCTTGTTGTGTTTCTTCAAAATTGTCTCTTAATACTTTCACCACCTCCTGTGCCTTTGTAGAAAAAGTCACTACTACCGGAATCAGCCGTACCCTTTCCTGTTGTTGTTGTTGTACTTCTCCTCCTCCATCCTGCTGTCCCTCCTCCTGCCTTAATTCCCATTGTTGCCCCCAAATATCGATGTCACTCCTAATTGCAGCTACCATCTGTTCCTCACCCACTTGTAAATGTTGAAACTCCTTTCCTTTCCATCTATTTAATTGGCCCTTCCATATTCCCCCGTCTTGAAACATCAACCCCATCCTCCTCCCTCCCATCTGTATCCTGTTCAATTCTAACTCTGAGCACCAAATACTCTTGATCTGCTGTTCCCTTTCCCATCTCTCCTCACCTTGGTTACTCAGCCCTCCTCCATTCCTCCCCCCACTCTCCCTCCAAAAAAACAACAAGGGAAAATAGGGGGGTGTTATATTATATCTACCCTGTCTGTACCCCAATAGCTTGTAATTCAAATTTAGGCTCCGATTAGAATTAGGGCCAGGGTTCAGATTAGAATTAAGGCCCAGATTAGGGTAAAGGTCAGAGTCCGAGTTCACATTTGGGCCCAGATCAGGGTAACGGCCCGAATTAGGGTAAAGATCCGTGCCCAGATTAAGGTCAAGACCAGAGGTAGGGTTAAAATTAGGGCCCGGATTAGGGTAAAGACCATAGTTAAGGTTAAGATTCAAGCCCAGATTAGGATTAAGGCCAAAATTAGGGTTACAATTAGGGCCCAAATTGGAATAAAGGCCGCAGTTAGGGTTAAGATTTCGGCCCAAATTCGGGTAAAGGCCAGAATTAGGATTAAGGTTAGGGCCCAGATTAGGGTTAAGGGCAGAGCTAGGGTTACAACCCAGATTAGGTTTAAGGCCAGAGCTAGGGTTAAAATTAGGGCCCCAATTAAGGTCAAACCCAAGGTTCGGGTTAAGATTAGGGCCCCAACTATGGTCAAGGTCGGGGTTAGGGTTAAAATGGGGGCTACAGTTATTCAAATTAGGGTTATAGATCCGAATAGGTCCCCTGTTAAATCCAAAACTAGGTTTCAGATCAAGGAATAGTTGTTGTATGGGGTTCTCAGTATCATCTATGTTCCGAGCCTCCATCCACTGCCCACCCCTACGGACCTTAAGATTAGGGTTTGTCCGAGGGGTAGCAGTGTCATCAATGCTCCGATCTTCCATCCCCTGCCTACCCCCACGAACGTTAAGGTTAGGGTTTATTTGAGGGGCAGTAGTGTCATCAGCATTGTGATCGTCCCTCCCCTGCCCAACCCCACGAACGTTAAGGTTAGAATTTATGTGAGGTGCAGGCCCATCCTCCAACCTCCTACTGCTAAAGTCAACTTTCCCAAAATCAAACTGCGGACCAATCCCCCACTCTTCATAAACTCTACTATCCCCGTCTTGATCCTCATTAAAGTCCCCAATTCTTTGTCCTTGCCTCAATGAATTGAGAATCTGTAATGCTATTTGCATCCCATCCTCCTTTCCCTGAGCCTCCATCTCTGGTACTGGAAAGAGATTCCCTATCTGCCACCTAGGATACTCCCCCAGATGCTGTTGTAATACTTCCCACCTCATCTTAACCATACCTTGTTCTTCCCTCATTTTGACTGGTACCACAAATATCTCAACAGGTGTAAAACACTGCCCGCCACATCCACTTAATTCCCAAATATCCTCCACTTCATCTATTCCAATACAACCATATCTTGGAGATGCCCCCCACATCAACCCATCTATACCAGAAGGTCCATTCCCTCCAATAAATGATGTTTGAAAATATTTATACATCTCCTTATTTTTATTTTGCAGCAGTACGATGTCCCAGGGAGGCAAGCAAGGTGAAAAAGAGACAGGCCGGAAGATAAAGAAGGAATCCAATCTCTCCCACACTCCTATCATTCCACTCATCTGCTGAAACTGACCCAAATATGAGGTAAGTTTACTCATCCACAACACATCATTCTGTCCCCGATATATTCCATCAATTACGACATTATCGTTGTATTGTTCTATTGTTATATCAGATCCTATCTCTGTCAACCAAGAACACTCACTTATTTCCCCAGAAAAATCAATAGGGATTTGCGGCCTACCCATATTTTTATTCGAGAAATTCTGTGGCCCTCTAATATACTTTTTATATTCGGCCATCACTTCCATCTTAATTTCTCTAAGATACCTCCTTGTGTACCCTCTCTTTCTAAGAGCTTGAAATAAAATATGTGTAGCCTGCAATGCATATTGTACGTCCGTATTAATCCTAAAAAACCTAATAAGCTGTGACTTGATAATACCCTTAAAAGTATGTTGTGGGTGAAAACTAGATTTATATAACAGTGCATGAGTATTTGTAATCTTAAAATGGACTCTAGAGGCCAATATTTTATCGTCTACTGACTGTTGTTGAAAGTAAATCTGTGTATCCAAAAACACTACCTTATCAAAACTGACCTCAGCTTTGAGTTTTATTGCCGGATGGGTACTGTTCAAAACATGAAGGAATTGATCAAATTCCTGCCATGTATGTGTCCATACACCAAATATATCGTCCAAGAATCGTAAATACAAAATTGGAAGTCTATGGCATTTGCCAAATGCTTCTTGCTCCCTTTCGGACATATAAATATTTGCATAGGCCGGGGCGAACTTCTTCCCCATGGCTGTACCATATATCTGCAAATAAAATCTCCCATTGAACTCAAAATCATTGTTCAGAAGACTGAGTTGCAATAATTTTATTAGGTATTGATCCGGCCTGTTCACATCTGGCCATTTCTGAAAAACCGCCCTAACCGCCCTTAATCCCAATCCTGTTTCAATATTTGTATACAAGGATTCTACATCCATTGTAAACAGGAATGCTCTAGTTGGAAATATCTGCCTCCGAATCAAGTCCAAAAAATGATAAGTATCCTTTTCAAAGCTGTTATGTTTTTGGGACAATGGATTAATGTAATGGTCAATATACTCCGCTATTCGGTAGGACTCAGAGGAACAATCCGAAACAATCGGTCTACCCGGAGGAATCGTATGTGGCACCATCCATAATTGTGATTGCTTATGAACTTTAGGTAAAAGATAGAATTTGCGCACCGACGGGACCTCCGGTCCAATCAAATATTTCTTTTGTTTCCCTGTGATAAAGCCATCTGTGTACAGTGTGGTTACTATTTTCTCTATTTGTTTTTTATTTTTATCTTGAAAAGACTTTTTAATCGGTCGATAATATGTATGTGTGTGCGTACGTAGTACGTATGTATGTGTGTACGTACGTAGTACGTATGTATGCGTGTGCGAACGTATGTGTGTACATATGTACGTACGTATGTATGTGTGTATGTATGTGTGTGCGTACGCACGTACGTAATACGCATGTATGTGTGTGCGTACGCACGTACGTACTACGCATGTATGTGTGTGCGTACGTAGTACGCATGTATGTGTGTGCATACGCACGAACGTAGAACGCATGTATGTGTGTGTGTACGCACGTATGTAGTACGCATGTATGTGTGTGCGTACGCACGTACGTAGTACGCATGTATGTGTGCGCGTACGCACGTACTTAGTACGCATGTATGTGTGCGCGTACGCACGTATGTGTGTGCATACGCACGAACGTAGAACGCATGTATGTGTGCGCGTACGCACGAACGTAGTACGCATGTATGTGTGTGCGTATGTATGTATGTGTGTAAGTACGTACGTACGTATGTATGTGTGTATGTATGTGTGTGCGTACGCACGTACGTAGTACGCATGTACGTGTGTGCGTACGTATGTGTGTACGTATGTGCGTACGTATGTGTGTATGTATGAACGTACGTATGTATGTGCGTACACACGTACGTAGTACGCATGTACGTGTGTGCGTACGTATGTATGTACGTATATGCGTACGTATGTGTGTACGTATGAACACACGTATGTATGTGCGTACACACGTACGTAGTACGTATGTATGTGTGTACGTATGTAGTACATATGTATGTGTGCATGTATGTGTGTGCGTACGCACGTACGTAGTACGTATGTATGTGTGTGCGTACGCACGTACGTAGTACATATGTGTGTGTGTGCGTACGCACGTACATATGTGTGTGTGCGTACGTACGTACGTATGTGTGTGTGTACGTACGCACGTACGTGTGTGTGTGTGTGTATGTATGTGTGTATGTGTGTGCGTACACAAGTACGTAGTACGTATTTATGTGTGTGCGTACGGACGTACGTAGTACGTATGTATGTGTGCGCGTACACACGAACGTAGTACGTATGTATGTGTGCGCTTACGCATGTACGTAGTACGTATGTATGTGTGTTCGTACGCACGTACGTAGTACGTACTGTACATACGTGTGTGTGTACGTACGTACGTGTGTGTGTGTACGTACGTACGTACGTGTGTGTGTTTGTACGTACGTACGTGTGTGTGTACGTACGTACGTACGTGTGTGTGTACGTGTGTGTACATGTGTGTGTGTGTACGTATGTATGTACGTGTGTGTGTGTGTACGTACGTACGTGTGTATTTGTGTACGTGTGTATGTGTACGTATGTGTGTGTGTATGTGTGTATGTGTGTACGTACATACGTGTGTGTGTACGTACGTACGTGTGTGTACGTACGTGTGTGTGTACGTACGTACGTACGTGTGTGTGTGTACGTATGTACGTACGTGTGTGTGTATGTGTACGTGTGTGTGTGTGTACGTGTGCATATGTGTGTGTTCGTACGTGTGTGTGTACGTGTGTATGTGTACGTACGTGTGTGTGTACGTACGTGTGTGTGTAAGTGTGTGTGTGTACGTACGTTTGTGTGTGTACGTACGTACGTACGTGTGTGTGTGTGTGTGTGTACGTACATACGTACGTGTGTGTGTACGTACATACGTACGTGTGTGTGTACGTACGTACGTGTGCGTGTGTACGTACGTGTGCGTGTGCGTGTGTACGTATGTGCGTGTGCGTGTGTACGTATGTGTGTATGTATGTGTGTACGTACGTACGTGTGTGTGTGTGTACGTACGTACGTACGTGTGTGTGTATGTGAACGTGTGTGTGTGTGTACGTGTGTATATGTGTGTCTTCGTACGTGTGTGTGTACATGTGTATGTGTACGTACGTGTGTGTGTACGTACGTGTGTGTGTACGTGTGTGTGTGTAAGTACATGTGTGTGTGTGTACGTACGATTGTGTGTGTACGTACGTACGTACGTGTGTGTGTGTTTACGTACGTGTGTGTGTGTGCGTACGTACGTACGTGTGTGTGTGTACGTACGTACGTACGTACGTGTGTGTGTGTACGTACGTGTGTGTGTACGTACGTACGTGTGTGTGTACGTACGTACGTGTGCGTGTGTACGTATGTGTGTGTGTATGTGTGTACGTACGTACATGTGTGTGCACGTGTGTGTGTGTACGTACGTGTGTGTGTGTACGTACGTACGTGTGTGTGTGTGTGTATACGTATGTACGTGTGTGTGTGTACGTACGTGTGTGTACGTACGTGTGTGTGTACGTACGTACGTACGTGTGTGTGTACGTACGTACGTGTGTGTGTGTGTACGTACGCGTGTGTGTGTGCGTACATACGTACGTGTGTGTGTGTGCGTACGTACGTACGTGTGTGTGTGCGTACGTACGTGTGTGTGTGTGCGTACGTACATGTGTATATGTGTGTGTACGTACGTGTGTGTGTACGTGTGTGTGTGTATGTGTGTATATTTGTGTGTACGTATGTGTGTGTACATGTGTATGTGTACGTATGTGTGTATGTGTGTACGTACGTACGTGTGTGTGTGTACGTGCGTACATGTGTGTGTGTATACGTACGTACGTGTGTGTGTGTACGTGTGTAAATGTGTGTGTACGTACATGTGTGTGTACGTGTGTATGTGTTCGTTCGTGTGTGTTTACGTGTGTGTGTACGTATGTGTGTGTGTATGTACGTACGTGTATGTGTGTATACGTACGTACGTACGTGTGTGTGTACGTACGTGTTTACATGTGTGTGTACGTACGTACGTGTGTGTGTACGTACGTATATGTGTACGTGTGTGTGTGTGTACGTATGTGTGTGTGTACGTACGTACGTGTGTGTGTACGTACGTGTGTGTTTATGTGTGTGTGTGTACATGTGTGTGTATATACATATGTGTGTGTGTGTACGTACGTACGTACGTGTGTGTGTGTACATGTACGTGTGTGTGTTTACGTGTATGTGTGTGTGTGCGTTCGTGTGTATATGTGTGTGTACGTACGTGTGTGTGTACGTGTGAATGTGTACGTATGTGTGTGTGTATATGTGTACGTACGTACGTGTGTGTGTGTACGTACGTACGTACATGTGTGTGTACATACGTACGTACGTGTGTGTGTGTACGTGTACGTGTGTGTGTACTGTGTATATGTATGTGTACATACGTGTGTGTACGTGTGTATGTCTACGTATGTGTGTGTGTACGTGTGAGTGTGTACGTGTGTATGTGTACGTACGTGTGTGTGTACATGTGTGTGTACGTGTGTATATGTATGTGTACGTACGTGTGTGTGTACGTGTGTATGTGTACGTATGTGTAAGTGTATGTGTGTACGTACGTACATCTGTGTGTGTATGTACGTACGTTTGTGTGTGTGTTTGTAAGTGTGTGTGTGTGTATGTACGTGTGTGTACGTACGTACGTACGTGTGTGTGTACGTGTGTGTACGTACGTGTGTGTGTGTGTGTATATACGTACGTGCGTACGTGTGTGTGTGTACGTGTGTGTGTGTACGTACGTACGTACGTATGTGTGTGTGTACGCACGTACGTACGTTTGTGTGTGTGTGTACGTACGTACGTGTGAGTGTACGTGTGTGTACGTACGTGTGTGTGTACGTACGTACGTATGTGTGTGTGTACGTACGTACGTACTTGTGTCTGTATGTACGTATGTCTGTGTGTGTACGTACGTGTTTGTGTGTACGTACGTACGTACGTGTGTGTGTATGTGTTCGTGTGTGTCTGTGTACGTGTGTATATGTGTGTGTACGTACGTGTGTGTGTGTACGTGTCTATTTGTACGTACGTGTGTGTGTACGTGTCTGTGTGTACATACGTGTGTGTGCGTACGTACGTACGTACATACGTACGTGTGTGTGTACGTGTACATGTGTACGTACGTACGTGTGTGTGTGTGTACGTACGTACGTGTGTGTGTGTACGTACATACGTATGTGTGTGTGTGTACGTACGTATGTGTGTGTACGTTCGTACGTACGTGTGTGTGTGTGTGTGTGTGTATGTACCTATGTGTGTGTGTACGTACGTACGTACGTGTGTGTGTATGTGTATGTGTGTGTGTGGGTACGTGTGTATATGTGTGTGTACGTACGTGTGTGTGTACGTGTGTATGTGTATGTACGTGTGTGTGTACGTGTGTGTGTGTACGTACGTGTGTGAGTGTACGTACGTGTGAGTACGTACGTACGTACGTGTGTGTGTGTGTACGTACTTGTTGTGTTTGTACGTACGTACGTGTGTGTGTGTGTACGTACGTGTGTGTGTGTACGTATGTACATACATGTGTGTGTGTGTACGTATGTACGTGAGTGTGTGTGTACGTACGTGTTTGTGTGTACGTACGTACGTGTGTGTGTGTACGTACGTACGTGTGTGTATGTTTGTGTTTACGTATGTATGTGTGTGTACGTACGTATGTGTGCGTGTGTACGTGCATACGTGTGCGTTTGTACGTATGTGTGTGTGTATATGTGTGAGTGTGTGTACGTGTGTATATGTGTGTTTATGTATGTTTGTGTGTACGTACGTACATACGTGTGTGTGTACGTACGTACGTACGTGTGTGTGAATGTGTACGTGTGTGTGTGTACGTGTGTATATGTGTGTGTACGTACGTGTCTGTGTACGTGTGTATGTGTACGTACGTGTGTGTGTACGTGTGTGTGTGTACGTACGTGTGTGTACGTACGTGTGTGTGTGTACGTACGTACGTACGTACGCATGTGTGTGTGCGTACGTACGTACGTGTGTGTGTGCGTACGTACGTACGTGTGTGTGTGTGCGTACGTACGTGTGTACATGTGTATATGTTTGTGTACGTACGTGTGTGTGTACGTGTGTGTGTGTATGTGTGTATGGGTACGTGTGTGTGTGTGTACGTACGTACGTGTGTATTTGTGTACGTGTGTATGTGTACGTATGTGTGTGTGTATGTGTGTATGTGTGTACGTACATACGTGTGTGTGTACGTACGTACGTGTGTGTACGTACGTGTGTGTGTACGTACGTACGTACGTGTGTGTGTGTACGTATGTACGTACGTGTGTGTGTATGTGTACGTGTGTGTGTGTGTATGTGTGCATATGTGTGTGTTCGTACGTGTGTGTGTACGTGTGTATGTGTACGTACGTGTGTGTGTACGTACGTGTGTGTGTACGTGTGTGTGTGTACGTACGTTTGTGTGTGTACGTACGTACGTACGTGTGTGTGTGTGTGTGTACGTACATACGTACGTGTGTGTGTGTATGTGTGTACGTACATAAGTGTGTGTACGTACGTACGTTTCTGTGTGTGTTTGTAAGTGTGTGTGTGTGTACGTACGTGTGTGTACGTACGTACGTACGTGTGTATGTACGTACGTGTGTCTGTGTACGTACGTAAGTACGTGTGTGTGTGTGTACGTACGTACGTGTGTTTGTACGTACGTGTGTTTGTACGTACGTGTGTGTGTACGTGTGTGTACGTACGTGTGTGTGTGTGTGTACGTACGTACGTACGTGTGTGTGTACGTACGTACGTACGTGTGTGTCTACGTTCGTACGTGAGTGTGTACATACATAGGTACGTACGTACGTGTGTGTGTGTGTGTGTGTACGTACGTACGTGTGTGTACGTACGTACGTACGTAAGTGTGTGTGTACGTTTGTGTACGTACGTGTGAGTGTACATACGTAAGTACGTGTGTGTGTACGTACGTACGTACGTGTGTGTGTATGTGTTCGTGTGTGTGTGTGTTATGTGTATATGTGTGTGTACGTACGTGTTTGTGTACGTGTCTGTTTACGTACGTGTGTGTGTGTACGTACGTGTGTGTGTGTACGTACGTACATACGTGTGTGTGTACGTACGTATGTATGTACGTACGTGTCTGTGTACGTACGTACGTGTGAGAGTGTACGTACGTGTGTGTGTACGTACGTATGTATGTACGTGTGTGTGTAGGTTCGTATGTGTGTGTGTACGTACGTACGTATGTGTGTGTGTATGTACGTGTTTGTGTGTACGTACGTACGTGTGTTTGTGTGTACGTACGTACGTGTGTGTACGTACGTACGTACGTACGTACGTGTGTGTGTACGTACGTGTGTGTGAGTACGTACGTACGTACGTGTATGTGTTTGTACGTACCTACGTGTGTGTGTACGTACGTACGTGTGTGTGTACGTACGTGTGTGTGTACGTAGGTACGTGTGCGTGTGTACGTACGTGTGCGTGTGTACGTGTGTGTGTGTATTTGCGTACATACGTGTGTGTGTGTACGTGTGTACGTATGTGTGTGTGTACGTGTGTATATGTGTTTGTGTACGTATGTGTGTGAGTGTAGGTACGTACGTGTGTGTGTGTACGTACATGTGTGTGTGTATGTACGTACGTACGTACTTGTGTGTGTACGTGTGTGTGTGTACATGTGTATATGTGTGTGTACGTACGAGTATGTGTGTACGTACGTGTGTGTGTGTACGTACGTGTGTGTGTGTACGTACGTGTGTGTGTGTACGTAAGTACGTACGTGTGTGTGTGTACGTACGTTCGTACGTGTGTGTGTGTGTATACGTACGTACGTGTGTCTGTACATACGTACGTGTGTGTGTACGTACGTGTTTGTGTGTGTACGTACGTGTGTGTACGTACGTACGTACGTGTGTGTGTGTACGTACGTACGTACGTACGTGTGTGTGTGTGTGTGTGTGTACGTACGTCTGTGTGTGTACGTACGTACGTGTGTGTGTAGGTACGTACGTACGTGTGTGTGTACGTACGTGTGTGTGTGTATGTACGTACGTACGTGCGTGTGTGTGTATTTACGTGTGTGTGTGTATGTACATACGTACGTATGTGTGTGTGTACGCACGTACGTACGTTTGTGTGTGTGTGTACGTACGTACGTGTGAGTGTACGTGTGTGTACGTACGTGTGTGTGTACGTACGTACGTATGTGTGTGTGTACGTACGTACGTACTTGTGTGTGTACGTACGTACGTGTGCTTGTGTACGTACGTGTGTGTGTGTACGTATGTGTGTGTGTGTGTGTACGTACGTACGTACGTGTGTGTGTGTACGTACGTGTTTGTGTGTACGTACGTACGTACGTACGTGTGTGTGTACGTACGTGTGTGTGTACGTACGTGTGTGTGTACATACGTACGTACGTGTGTGTGTATGTGTTCGTGTGTGTGTGTGTACGTGTGTATATGTGTGTGTACGTACGTGTGTGTGTACGTACGTACGTACGTACGTGTGTGTGTACGTACGTACGTACGTACGTGTGTGTGTCCGTACGTACGTACGTACGTGTGTGTGTGTACAAGTGTACGTACGTGTGTGTGTACGTGAGTGTGTACATGTGTATATGCGTGTGTACGTACGAGTGTGTGTGTACGTACGTATGTGTGTGTACGTAAATACGTACGTGTGTGTGTACGTACGTGTGTGTGTACGTACGTTCGTACGTGTGTGTGTGTGTATACGTACGTACGTGTGTCTGTACGTATGTACGTGTGTGTGTACGTACGTGTGTGTGTATGTACGTACGTGTGTGTACGTACGTACGTACGTATGTGTGTACGTATGTACGTACATATGTGTTCGTGTACACACGTGCGTACGTACGTTTGTGTGTGTGTGTACGTACGTACGTGTGAGTGTACGTGTGTGTACGTACGTGAGTGTGTACGTACGTACGTATGTGTGTGTACGTTCGTACGTACTTGTGTGTGTACATACGTACGTGTGCTTGTGTACGTACGTGTGTATGTGTACGTATGTCTGTGTGTGTGTGTACGTATGTACGTACGTGTGTATGTACGTACGTACGTACGTGTGTGTGTACGTACGTACGTGTGTGTGTACAAGTGTGTGTACGTGTGTATATGTGTGTGTACGTACGTACGTTCATGTGTTTGTGTACGTACGTACGTGTGTGTGTGTGTGTACGTACGTATGTGTGTGTACGTACGTGCGTACATACGTACGTACACAAACGTACGTACGTACATTCGTACACACACACACATGTACGTACGTACGTACACACACACACGTACACACACACGTACGTACACACACGTACACACACACACACGTACGTACGTACGTACGTACACACACTTATGTACACACATACACACACACACACGTACACATACACACATGCACACACACACACACGTACCCACACACGTACGTACACACACATATACACACGTACACACACACGTACGTACACACACACGTACACACACACGTACACGTACACACACACACGTACATACGTACGTACATACACACACGTATGTACGTACACACATACACACATGCACACACACAAACGTACACATACAAACGTTCACACATACACACGTACGTACACACACACACATACGTACATACGTAAACAAACACACGTACGTACATACGTACGTACACACACACGTACGTACACACACGTACACACACACGTACGTACACACGTACGTACACACACACACGTACATACACACACACACGTACGTACGTACACACACACACACACACACGTACACACACACGTAGGTACACACACGTACGCACACACACACACACACGTACGTACGTATGTACACACATACACACACACACGTACACATTCACACATACAAACACACACACACACGTACACACACACGTATGTACACACACATATACACACGTACACACACACGTACACGTACACCCACACACACGTACGTACGTATACACACACACACGTACGTACTACGTACGTACACACACACACACACACGTACACACACACGTACGTACACACACGTACACACACACACACACACACACACACACACTTACGTACGTATGTACAGACACACGTACGTACACACACACACGTACACACACGTACGTACACACACACACATACGTACACATACACACGTACACACACACGTACGTACACACACATATACACACGTACACATACACACACGTACGTACGTACACACACACACACGTACGTACGTACGCACACACACACGTACGTACGTACATACACAAACACGTACACAGACAAGTACGTACACACACACACGTACACACACACACACATACACACGTACACACACACGTACACGTACACACACGTACACGTACACACACACGTACGTACGTACACACATACACACACACACACGTACGTACGTACACACATACACACATACGTACATACGTACGT